>NW_010184069.1:0-1016 GCF_000695765.1 Mesitornis unicolor
GCCGGCCCAGCCCTAAACCACGACACAGTGTCTGCTGCAACTTTGTTCTACTGCTAACTTTGGAGTTAGCGACACCTTTGTGCCATAAAAACATGTGCCTACTATCAGTGACGGAAAATAATTTCAACCTACTGTTACTTGCATTAGAGCAAGCTGTTCCCTTTATCTATATATAGGACTACTACATCCTGTTTAGTAAGGACAAATAAGCAACTTTATTTAACTATTCACAGGGTTGTTGTGTTCCATTCGGTAAAGACAGATGAACAATGGGAAGTAAAAAAAAAACCACGTTTCTGGTCCTGAATTCCTTCCTCAGAGCAGTATTACTCTGAATTCATTGCGGGAACTGGCTTTTCATAGGCTGTCTCGCTGGTTTTCAGGAGTACAATAAAACTCACCGAAAGCGACTTCCTTTATGCTAGAATGCACCTTTGTTTATGCAGCCGTAAAATGAGAAACACAAAGCTATTTAGAAGAATTGTATTAACTCACTAACTTTTATGAAGCCCATTAATAACTTCAGACTAAAAGCCCCAGAGAAGACACACGACCTTCCAAGTTAAGAAAACCCCAACAGCTTCTGCAATATGAGAACAAGACAATCTTCAGGAAATTGTTTGACAACACTCAAAGTGACGGATGTAAGCGCCCTGCTCAGACTCTCTCAAGTGTCAAGAGCTACCCGAGCTCGGCTACAGCTCAGTGTACCTGCGCTGCAGCTACACCTCCATTAGTTCCACAGGTTTTAAGGCATCTATTTTGAAACGTTGGATTTGACTACAATTAGATTTATATCCCGCACACACACGCAGTCGCGGGGCTGATGCCACACTGTGAACTAGCGACCGGGAGCTCTCAGCGGCGAGGCCTGAGAGGCGCCGCGCCCCGCTCCAGTCTTCTCCTTCCGTCGTCCCTTTCCGAGCGCCAGGCAGGGCGGCGGGCAGCAGCCGACTGGGCTGCTTGAAGGACGGGAAGAAAAAGGAGTGAGAGAAGAATGAAATCTGGGAGAACAG
>NW_010184070.1:0-10877 GCF_000695765.1 Mesitornis unicolor
TGACTGCTGCCCTTATTTAGTTATGGGTTTCTTTACTTTTATTTATTTATTTTTACTTAAACTTGGTTATTTCGAGGATATGTGAAGTGCTGCACGTGTGACAGCAAAACAGTGAGCAAAAGGTAGTAAATACAGGAAATGTGATCTCAGTGCTCCCAGCGATCATTTTCTATTATTTAGCTTGGCTTACCTTGTAATTACTTCTGGTAGACTGGTAAGGACCAGATGTGAAGGCGTCATACCATGACAACCCTCTCTTTACTGTATTGGGCTTATGTGGCAAGGTTTTGGTAGTGTAGGGGTTACAGGAGTGGCTTTTAAACCAGAAGCTTCTCCCATGTTGGATGGAGCCAGTGCCAGCTGGCTCCAAGACAGACCTGCTCTTGGCCAAGGCTGAGTCAGTCAGCCATGATGGTAGCATCTCTATGATAACATATTTAAGAAGAGGAAAAAGTTGCTGTAGCTGTTTGTGAAAGACTGTCTCCTATGGGAGTGACTCCATGTTGGAGCAGGGGAAGAGCTGTAACTCTCATTCCCTGTCCCCCTTTTCTGCTCAGGGGAAAGAGGTAGAGAAGTTGAGAGTGAGTGAAGTTGACCCAGGAGAAAGGGAGGGGTGGGTAGAAGTTGTTTTTATATTTGTTCTTATTTCTTGTTATCCTACTCTGATTTCATTGGTAATAAATTAAATTAAATTAATTACCCTGACTTGAGTTGCCCATGATGGTGATTGGTGAGTGGCCTCTCCTGTGATCTCAACCCACAAGCCTTTCATTGTATTTTCTCCCCTTATCTAGTTGAGGAGGGGGAGTGATAGAGCAGCTTAGTGGGCACCTGGTAGTCAGGCAAGCTCAACCTACCAGAGATGCTTATCATTCACATTGGGTATGTTGGGAAAGCAAACAAGGGTTCCTTTCCTATACCTTGTCTTTTTTTTCTTTATCTTTCATGTGCATGAGTGTTGGGGGTTTGTTTGGGGTGAGTGTTTTTATTTGTGTGGTTGATGGTGTAGAGCGCCTCTTCAGTGATGAAAAGAGGAAAAATAGAGCTTATGACAAATAAAAAAAGATGTTAGGAGAAGTAAGATGTAATTAGTTACAGCTTAACAAGGTAAGCTGCTGAAGTACATGGGATACATTTTGGGGTGTTTAGTAACCAGTATTTGCCTTCTGAGCCCAACTATTTCGGCAGGGTCCTTTGAAGTGTGTTAGGAGAGGGCTGCTGTAAGACTGCTCAAGCACTGGACCAGGCTGCCCAGGGTGGTGGTGGAGTCACCATCCCTGGAGCTGTTCAAGAAGCATGTGGATGTGACACTTCAGAACATGGTTTAGTGGGCATGGCGGTGTTGGGTTGACAGTTGGACTTGATGATCTTAGAGGTCTCTTCCAACCTTAATGATTCTGTGATCTGCAAGATTCTGCTCATGTGGAGCTTGTTTTGGGTATGAATGAATTTTTTTCAGGGTGACACTGCTTCTTTTGCATTGCTTGTATTTTGTATAACAGTAATAATCTCTTGTCAGCTGCAACATGGAAATAAATAACGCAATGCTCTAAGTTGTTAATGTTAAAGAAATTCTGCTAAGTGTTTTTTTGAGACAGGATGCTGTTCCAAATGTTGTAAGCTGAGGTAAAGCTTGTCAGTAGTTTTCAAGGCTGTTGCTGCTAGGCTGTAGAGGCCATCGCCAGGTCTCAGAAGCTTGACCCTCCTTATTTTTGTGGTAAAAGACAGAAATAGGAAGCACTGTTATGCCATTGCTTTTCCAATTCTTGGGATAGTTGTGTAGAAATTGTCCCATTCCTGGGAAGGAGAGAAAGGGACTGCAAGAAATACTGATGCTTATGCCTATTTATAGAAGAAGCTTGGCATATGGGCAGGAGTTGCCAGTAGCCATGGTTTCCAAAGGTAACAAAGCAGTTATTCAGATCTTCTTTTTAAATTAATGAAAAGTGTTCTCCAAATTAAAGTAGCTACCTAAACTGAAGTAGGGGAGGGGGAAAACCTCTCACTTTTTTGTTTTATTTCTTTCTTTTCATAGTGTCTAAGTTCTGACATAATCTTAATAGCTTTCAGTGCCAGAAAGCAAGACACTGGGTTAAGGGAAGTGGTTGGTTTTTTTCCAACCCAGGAATCTCCTTTTCTTTTCCCAACCCCCCTTCCCAGGTGGGGAGGAGGCATCGAGTGATAGAGCAGCTGTATATACCACAACACTTATCTTCCATGATCTGTTTCATTGCGTATGCAAAGTCAGCAGAGAGAAAGTAAGCATTCCAAATAATGCATCGTGAGATGACAGACTTATTTTTGCAGAGATAAATAACTGTGAAGACATATGCATCAATTAGGGGAACTATAAAATAGCGTTTAATTTTTATATTTTACTAATGTGAAATAATAACATTCAGAAGCCTAATTACAAAGAGTTATCCCGTTAAGTATGTATTTGAGGTAAAAAGCTTTCTGCTCTTTATACCTGCGCAAAATCCGTGTGGGAAATAATAAAACAATTTATTAAAAGTTGGCTTTATTCTTTTCTGTCACTTCACAGTACTTGAGCATTAAATGTTTTAGCCTTAAATGTTTTAGCCTACTTATATTTTATAGCTTCTAATTCCTTTATGTGATTTCTGAAGAAAGAGAACCCTTCTTGCATAGTGTTGAGTGTGTTAATCTGTGTCCACTCAGCAGATTCCTTTAGTAGGGACAGAAGTGCTTTGTAGAATGATGATGTCATTGTGATGCTTTTTGTAATTAGGGGAGATGGCACTGGATTTTGAGCTTGTCAGGCTGCCGATACTGTAGGTTTTTAATGTGTTTTTCAAAAAATGGCATGAGAGCTGGATGCAATGAATTCTGTCATTTTTTGCCATGCTTTGCAATTGCATTGCCATCTAAGCTTTGCAGCAGTGTGCAAGGTGACATCTTTAGTTTTGGTTCATCTGGTTCCAAATTCTAAAGTTCAGATCAGAAACTATGCCAGTATCTGTTCAACTAAGGATGCAGCTTTCTCCCTTTTTCTACAGTGAGACTGTATTTCCTTGTGGTACCTTTGGTTGTAAACAACTGGATCTAAGACAGAATGCGCTGAGGAAGGCCAGTAGCAGAGTAGAGGCCCTGAACTTCAGGTGAGCAGAGTTTGTCTTATTCCAGGGACATTCTGATAGGACCCTATTAGAGGTAGCTTTGAAGGGTGAAGGAGCTCAGGAAAGTTGGCAGGGCTATATAAGCACAGCATAAGGTGCAAGAAAAGACCATGCCAATACTCAGGGAACCAACTTGATGTTTGGGGAGACTAAACAGAGTGCCCCAGTGCAAAATTTGCAACATACAGGAGGCAGAAGCAGGAGCAGTCTACAGAGGTACAGTTTAGAAATATTGCTTGGGCATACAGAGGTGGTGTTTGAAAAGCCAAAGCTTTCAAGATGGGCTGGCTGGGATGCAGTTCTGCGGAGATGCTGTGGGCCCTGGTAGACCATGCCCTAGGCAGTGTGGGCAGGGCACGTCGTTGGGAGCAAGGTTAGGATGGAATTTGTCTCCCTCTGCTGAACACTTGTTAGACCTCATCTGGACATGTCCAGCTTTGCATCCCGCAGTGTGGGAGAGTCACTGACCATCAGGAATGAATTCAGGAGAGACCATTAAGACAGTGGGGCTAGAGCCCTTGCTCTGTGAGGAGAAGCAGTGAGATGGGTGCTGGTTCAGCACAACTTTGGGAGTACCCTAAGCAGCCCTTGCACTGGTGGGAAAGGGATGAAGAAGACGTAGCTGGACTCTTCACAGCAGTCCATGGCAAAAAACCCCTCAGACTAGAGACAAAAAGAAAGCTTCTACCAATCAGGACAACTCAGTAAGGTGGTGCCTTCTCTATTCTTCAGTCCCTGATGGGACAAAGCCCTGAGCAACCACATCTGATCCCATGGTTGAATTTCCTTTTAGCAGGAGTTTGAACTAGAGGCTTTCTTAAGTCCCTACCAACCTTAATTATCCAGTGATCCTGAAAAATTTCCAGGCATTCCTTATGCACACGCAAGTGCCCTTGCTGAGAGTGAATGTCAAAGACTGAAGATGTGTTTATATGGTATTTAAATTCATTAAATTGCATTGTGTTATAAATACCTTGTAGATGTTTAGTGTAGAGTGAGTGAAATTGAGGGGTTGTTTCTGATGAGGGGGGCAATAGACTTCTAGTCTTCCTGGAATAGTGTCCATTTGTGCTTCCATTGAAAGTATGTACTCTGCTTCTAATGATCCTCTACTGTAGTGTCGCCTTTTAATATGTATGATAAGAATTACCTGGTGGCAGATAGCATGTAATTCCAGCGTGTTTGTGTCAAAACTGCCCAGGAAGGAGCCTGTCATAATTTTGCTGCTTGTTAGGTAGAACCGGAGGGAGTTGTTTTTTGTGACTCTGTATATGCAAATAGGCTGAATGCACCTAGATCTGCTGGAGTTGCAGACATACCTCTATCTGTTGAGGATGTCTTGCAACTGTTTGCTGTAGCGATACTTTATTATTATTTTTTTTTAAAAAGACAAGATGTCAACTCTAGTTTGTGTGTTCATTTACTACATGGACACTTAATGTCTCAAAATGCATTTAAATATATTCTAAAACAATACAAACCCATACAGTCATCGTTCTGAGTGCAGTTAACAGTTTTTTTTTTCCTCCTAAACTTTCAGAAATGTAATTCACAAGTATGGGGGAGTATTTTGCTGTTTGCTGTTGAGATGATAACTTAATTTTGAGTGTTCCTGTGGTGAATGGAATTTGTTGTGGTATATCTGCATGTTTCCGGGATTTTATTCTGTCCTGTTGAAAATAAGTGGCAGGATTCTGAATGCATCATGTGCATAGCATGTATTGAAATTAGAGTATGATGTATATATGTTTTCTTGGTACTTATTGCAAAGGGTTGCATGTAGGTTTTCAGCAAGTGCTAGGTATTTTATTTTTTAAGGAAGCCATCCCAAGTGACTGGAGATATGTTTAGAGTAAACTGAAATGTTTGAATGTTTGCTCTTGGCCACAGTTTCACTTGGTGTGCAGGTAAGGTAAGGTGAGTTCTGACTTCTCTCCAGTTTTGATCCTGTGTGCTTGTGGGTGCCTGCATGTTCAAACTGACAAAGAAGTTTTTTTTTTGTCAAGTGTTCCATCCCTGAACTACAGTTATCCTTTACAGTCTCCCATGTGTTTTGGTTTTTTTTTGTTTTACTTCTTGTCTTGCATTAAATAATTGAAAACTTCATGGATAATTTTGTATTTTAGATCAAGTTTTAGAAACCGAACCCTTCTTTTGAGCTGTCCTGTTTTCAAGTCAAAGAGATATTCTTAAAGATGCTCTCAAGGATAAATGCTTTCAATGTATACATATGCTGTGCCATATGGAACTGTACATTTCCTCCAGCTTTAAGAAATGTTGATCACCTATTCTTTAAGCAAGACCAATGAGCATTCAGCATTTTTTGGGTTTAAGCCCATAAAGCAAGGTGGTATGGTAGGCTTAGGAGGGAGAGAAAGATGCTTTAGTGCTTACATCTGTTGGTAAGTACAACATGAATCTTGTGTATTTTTTTTTTCCTGGCAAATAGTACACTTTCTTTTGTAGTACTGAATCTGTATTTTTTTTCTCTCTCTTGCACAGTGAGAGTTAGTGTCATATGACAGAGCCAGAATGTTGGATGACATCAAGAAGCGGTTTGAATTTCCTAATGCAGTTATTCAGTCACAGGTGATTTTTTTTGTAAAAAACTTTAAATATATTGATTTGTCTGTGCAAACCTTTGTTCCAAGGCCTGCTGCCTGACTGTAAAAAGGTGGTAAGGAAGACTTTTTTGGGGGAGAGGTTTGTTTGTTTGTTGTTTGTTGCTTAGTTTTGTTGTTTTTAATTCTAGATGCAGAAAACCGTAGATGTGTAGTGTATTCTTAAGTTGAAAACAAATGCTAATTGCCCTCCCTGTGTAATCCAGACATAAGATGTGATTGCTTATTGCTGTAAAGTCTCTTCAGGAAAATCCGAAACTTGCCTGGCCTGGAAGGTTTAAGTGGGGCCCGATGGTTTTTAGTAACCCTATGATCTTGGGAGAAGCCAGGAATTACCAGATGTCATGTGTGGTCAAAATGCTTGACAAGACTTCATAGAACTGTGTTTAGGACTGATCTGTTTTATTCCTGTATGATGAGAGCTGATAAACTACTGTAGTCTTGGCTGTCATCAAAGAATAACTGCATACAGCTCCACTGTGATCAGCAGACCAAACACCTTTATTTTCAGATCCATGCATTGGCTCCTGATTATGTTCACTTGAAGCTTTCTCATGTGCATTAAGTGTTTATCATAATATTTTTAATGGACAGGAAGGAAGAAAGTAATAGGCTCTGTTCAAAAAATACACATTGCTTTGGTCATCTCTCATTTCAGTATTAAAAATGTATCTCTTCAGCTGTAAGATCATCGCTAACTTCCCCATTTCCTTACTCTTCCTGTTTCACATTCAGGATTAAATATATCGCCATCTTCATTCTATCATTGGTGGAACAAGTTGATGTGAATGTAGTCTGTGCAACCTGGTGTCTCCAGGTGCCTTTTCAGTTCAGCTTAGTCTACAATAGATTACAACAATTAAATTTGAAAGAGAGGCATAAAAGTAATCTTGTGACCAACTTGGCACTTAGGAGAGGAGGTCATGTCCCTGAAAGCTGGAGTTTGCCTGAGGTTTGTCTGAGGTCTAGTAAAGTGTCTCGTACCGCAGAAGAGTTCACATCATTACTAGCCTTGGCATCTTTGAACGAGTTTATTTTTCTTCAGTGCAGAAGAATGTCCCCATGGTACAAGTATTTCTGAAATGTATTGGCTCATCATTACAGCTGCACATCATTAAGTGCTACTGGTGTGCTATGGTTGATGTTGTGCTGTGTTCTGGTTGTTTTGCTAGTTTCCACTTATATTCTGTGACCCATGAAAAGCATACTGTAATTTTTGAACTATCATCAAGCCAGGATTCAGCTTCATGACAGATGTCTTCTCTTTCTGGCACCAGCAAAGACATCTGCTCTGCAGACCATGTAACCTCTACAGACAAGGATCAGAGAAGTAAGGATTTAGAGTGTAGTTTTATATGTCAAAAAGTTCTACTGGTGAGTCAAGTCCTTGGAATGCAGTGGGCTAATCTACATTTTGACTTTCCTGTATAGCTCACTGCAAAAGCCATTTTCTACTGATAAGCCTCTTTTCTACTGTAATGAAATTGTTTTAAGGATGTAAGTGTGAATTAATTTCTGAAGTTGTTTATAAGCAGGAAAAATAAAAAGTAGTAGAAGATTAGCAGTAAGTTTGCTGAAAAAATTCTAATTTGCGTGGGGATTATGTTGTTGCTTTTGCAACGGGATAGCTGCAGGGCAACAGATATTTATATCTGACTTTGTCACATTTTCTCATTCTGTTTTCACAAGAGTAAGATTCCCAAATAATGAATCATTTTTTTAAAGACGAATGTATTAAAGTGCATATCCAGACCTTTGAAAGTCATAATCCTTGTAGTCTAGGAAGATTTAAAGTGTCATCTTTCCTTGAAGTGTGAACTGTTATCTCAAGAGTGGTACTGTTTGTCATGTCACGCTAGCAGCTACTATCTAAATGAAGTGTAAACAAATCTGGAAAGGATAAGGAACCTGAAAACTTTTACAATATTCAGTTCCTGTCTTTTAACACACTAACAATTATATTCATATTAGCCTATTTCAGGGTTCAGCCTATTTCACTGTTTCAGTCCACATTCAGATTTTTTAAAGGCAATTTGAGGAAATCAGACATTCTTTCTATTAATATAGAATGAGATGCTTCATCTTAAACCTCAAATGAACAAACATATCCTGTTCTTTAGCACTAAAGCCCTCATTGTTTAGAACCAAAGGTTTTTTTTTTTTGGAGGACCTTGAAAATCTAAGTCTTGTTCATGATCTCTGCCACAGCATAGCTTTGAGGTATACTGTTAACATTAAATGCCTTGTTTAAAGTAAATGAAACATTTCTGGCTGTAGCTGTGCTAGGGAATACCTCATGTGCTTGAAGTATGATAGTATGTTTCTCATCAGTGCTTAATGAAACTTCTGATCCAATAATTTGAGGAAGTTGCTTAGGTTTGCTGTGTTACTCTCTTGCTTCCGCTGCCCTATATAGTAAAGGATTTATTAATTACTGATACACAGCACTTTGAGATCTGTACAGCAGTGGAGCTGTAAATGCCTGTTACAATTGTTGCATTCCTGAGTAGGCACCTGGTTCTAGTTTTATAAGTTTCTGTACAAAGAGACCTTGGATGTCTGTGGAGCCCTATGGAAGTTTGTTTCTCTTCTGCTTCAGGATAACAGTAAAAAGTAGTATGCTAGCATTATGGAGATTTTTTGGCCCTAAATCTTTATTTCAGATACCATACCAGTAAGTTTGGGATTTAAAATAATTATAAAATGATTGTATATAGCAGCAGCATAAATTCTTCTTAATGGAGAACTGAAAATTAATGCTTGATCTGCATGTGTTTTTTATTTCTTTTTCTCTTTTAGGCAGTGGGTCATCTGATTGCTGCGGTACTGAAAGAAAATCTTTCATCAGAGAAGATCAGGCAGGCATCTGACCAGGTCTGTGGCATTCTTTCATTTCTGTCTCCTCTCCTACCCATATATGCCTATGTTTTTCTTTGGTTTTCTGTTTTCCCTTGTGTAACTTTAATAAATCTTGGAAGTTAAATAAGGGCATGCAGGTAGAAAGGGTGAATCTCTGGGATCAGAAAAGCAGTTTTATTTCCATCAGGAGTCTTAATGGCAGAAGTGTTAATTCTGCAGAATACCAACATCTAACTATGTTCAGTTTAAGAGAGTTTTATTTTGTGTTTGTTTATGTTATTGCTAGTGAAGTGCCATGTGCCTACTTAAGTAGGAAAGTCTCTTAAGTCACTACAGAAATTTCAAAAATAAGGCATTTCACTAACCTGTATTGGTGTTATATTTCATATTATCTAAGTAGAGCTCATATTTCTTTGAGGGAGCATGATACAAAGGCATACTTTGCCTTTTGGTTGAGTCAAGCTTACTTAAGTGCAAGTCGGTCTTGTTAGCTGAGAGTCATATGAAATGCTGGCATTTGCAAGTGTCACAGCAGCACAGGAGAGTTGTTTGTTAAGATTTCCTCCTCTTTTTCCTTCCCAAAGCTATCTTGTACAGAAATGAGCAGAAAATTACTTGTGGATCTTTCCTCCCAGTCTGAAGTCTTAAAAAACCCTCTCAAACTAACAAACCCAAAGCTGAAAAGTGCTGAGTTTTGGTGTAAGGGAACGGACACAAACTGGAACACAGGAGGTTCCACTTAAATTTGAGAAGAAACTTCTTCTCAGTGAGGGTGACAGAGCACTGGAACAGGCTGCCCAGAGAGGTTGTGGAGTCTCCTTCTCTGGAGACATTCAAAATGCACCTGGTCACCTTCCTGTGCAACCTCATCTAGGTGTTCCTGCTCCGGCAGGGGGATTGGACTAGATGATCTTTTGAGGTCCCTTTCAATCCCTAACGTTCTGTGATTCTGTGATTCTGTGTTTGTAGCTTCTTTAACTGAATCTTCTCCAGTGTTCCTGATCATAATCATGTTCCCAAATGACATTCTGTTTTGAGCTACAAGCTGGCTCTTCCCATTTGCCACCCCATGAAGGTACTAAACTAAAATACAGTAACACTTCCTAAAATGCTAAGGAGCAAAAGATTGTGCCACTTGGACATTACAGGCTCCCTTTTTGTTCAAGAGCATTTTGCAGTGTTCAGTTGTTTAAAAACATTCCTTGTTTCTCCATTTGAAAAGTCTGCAAACTAACCCGTGAATGCAATTTTAGCATGAAAACAAGCAGCAGATGGATATTGCCAAATCTTTGTGCTTACTAGCAAATGGAGAGAACTGAGGACTTCATATGGTGCATAAAGTTGACTTACCTCTAGATGACCCTTTGCATGCCCATCTCTAGCCCGTCTGCACTGCACTGTAGACACAGCTTGATTTAGCAGTTCCTGGGTTGTCTCCAATTACATCTTGATTTTTAAAGGAAAGTGAAATTGATGCTAGCCTACCTGCATGGGCACAGCTGAAAAATTCATCTGCCTTACCCTTTTCTCAGAGACTTAGGTCCCTACTGAGGGCATAGGCAGCAGGAGGCAGGAGAGTAGGAACTGTCTGGGGAAAGGCCTTTCTTTGGTGTAGAATCTGTATACTAGCCACCTCTTGTGCTGGGACTTCAGGAGAAGCTATTGAGCAGGTTTTTATTTAAAAGTATGTTTGAGATGATGAAGAGAAACCAGTGTAAGCCTTCTTATTGCTTCTGTCATGCTTTTGATTTCAGACTCCTGCTCTGAACCTGCTCTGGGAGAAGTGCTGCAGTGAGAGTGTTGCCTTGCGAACAGCCTGCTCTGAGGGGCTGGTGACACTTGTTGCAGAGGAACATGCTGAGCTTGACTATGTTCTTCAGGGAGCTCTCAACCTAATTCCCTCAGCAAGGTAATGTTTGGTTGCCTGATTTTGTCTTTTGTTAGCTGATTATCTGTCATTGCTTTCCCCTTGTAAATACAATGGAAGAGGAGAGGTTCTGTAAATGACAGTATCTTCAGATAAGCTGTGACATTAAGGGCTGGCATTGCCCTGTTGCTCTGCTGAAGGCTGTTGCTTTCATCTTGGCAGAGAGTGACAGCATGGGTCTGGCTTAAGAACTGGCAGAGTATCCTAAAAGCTGAAGCTGAAACTGTTGGCAGTTTAGACTGATGATCTGAACTTTGAACTATGGAACCTCAGAAATCAGTGCGCTGCCTGGTTTTGGTGACTTTCACAGAATCACACACAGAATCACAG
>NW_010184071.1:0-788 GCF_000695765.1 Mesitornis unicolor
TTGGGGTGCCAGGGGTCATTTTTGGGGTGCCACATAGGTTTTGGGGGTGCCCCATAGCTTTTTGGGGTGCTGGGGTCATTTTTGCGGTGGCCCATGGCTTTTTGGGGTGCCGGGGGTGATTTTTGGGGTGCCAGGGCTCATTTTTGGGGTGCCCCAAGGCTTTTTGGGGTGCCCAGGCTAATTTTTGGGGTGCCCCACAGCTTTTTGGGGTGCTTGGGGTAATTTTTTGGTGCTGGGTGCTTGGGGTAATTTTTGGGTGCTGGGGGTCATTTTTGGGGTGGTCCATGGCTTTTTGAGGTGCAGGGGATCATTTTTGGGGTGCCAGGGCTCATTTTTGGGGTGCCCCATAGCTTTTTGGGGTGCCAGGGGTCGTTTCTGGGGTGCAGGGGTCATTTTTGGGGTGCCCCGTAGCTTTTTGGGGTGCTTGGGGTCATTTCTGATGTGCCAGGACTCATTTTTGGGGCATCGAGGGTCATTTTTGGGGTGCAGGGGGTCATTTTTGGGGTGCCCTATAGCTTTCCAGGGTGCTGGGGGTCATTTTTGGGGTGCTGGGTGTCATTTTTGGGGTGCCCCATGGCTTTTTGGGGTGCCAGGGTTCATTTTTGAGGTGTCCCATGGCTTTTTTGGGGTTCTGGGGGTCATTTTTGGGCTGCTGGGGCTCATTTTTGGGGTGCCCTGTAGCTATTTGGGGTGTAGAGGCTCATTTTTGGGGTGCCGTGGTTCATTCTTGGGGTGCCCCATGGCTTTTTGGGGTGCTGGGGGGTCCTTTTTGGGGTGCCCCATGGCTT
>NW_010184071.1:805-1095 GCF_000695765.1 Mesitornis unicolor
CGGGGGTAATTTTTGGGGTGCTGGGGCTCATTTTTGGGGTGCTCCATAGCTTTTTTCGGGTGCCGGGGGTAATTTCTGGGGTGTGTAGGCTCATTTCTGGGGTGCCAGGGGTAATTTTTGGGGTGTCCCATGGCTTTTTGGGGTGCTGGGGGTCATTTTTGGGGTGCTCCATAGCTTTTTTCGGGTGCCGGGGGTAATTTCTGGGGTGTGTAGGCTCATTTCTGGGGTGCCAGGGGTAATTTTTGGGGTGTCCCATGGCTTTTTGGGGTGCTGGGGGTCATTTTTGGGGT
>NW_010184072.1:0-218 GCF_000695765.1 Mesitornis unicolor
CAGGGAGATGCAGCTGCCAGGAGGATGCATGCACACACACACGCGCGGTGCACACACAGATGGGTGGCCACGCACCCTGCAAACCCCGTACTCATCACCGGCCTCACTGGTACCCAGGGATGGGGGCTGCAAACCAACAGTGGTGCCCGGGCACGGTGCCCCCCACCACCCCTGCCTATCCACGGGAAGCACACCTTGTGTCCGGGGCACCCATGGGT
>NW_010184072.1:365-616 GCF_000695765.1 Mesitornis unicolor
GGTGCCCACCCCCCCCACCCCCCCCCCGCCCCCCGCCGAGCCCCAGCTGAAGAAGATGGAGCCGCCCTCGGAGGGGAAGGTGAGCGGGGGACATGGGGGTGGCGTGGGGAGCCCCTGGGGGAAATGTGGTGTTGGGGGGACACAGCCACCCCACTGCACCCATTGCCCCTCTGCGGTGCTGGCTCCTCAAGACACCAGTCCGGAACATGGACGGGTGTGGGGACAGGGCCAGGGGTCCCCAGGGCTGTCCC
>NW_010184073.1:0-1816 GCF_000695765.1 Mesitornis unicolor
TGATGAGAGCTGCTTTTCATCCAGTCAAACACCTAGTTCACTAAGAAGCAAAGACCTAGCTAACTTCGCCCCATCACTCTTAAAGCAGCTCCATCTGCCCTTGCTCAAGTTACCTGAGTGGAGATCATCCACTGCCATGAGGCTGCAGCCCAGCGGCAGCTCGGGTGGTTCATTGGAGAAGGGGATTTATTTTAATTCAACCGTGTGGCTCGAGCCTTGTAGCTCAGATGCCACTGAGGTGCCTGGAGCCGTGCCAGCTGCTGTTGGCCGCGATGCTATCTTCCTCATCGTTAACTGCAAAAAAAAAACCACCTCCCCCCCAAAAAGAAAAAAAAAACAACCGATGTTGTTGAATTTTTTGCGGTAGGGGAGTCATTGCCGTTCAGTTCTGCGTCTGTTCATCGGACTTCCTGTGGTTTTTCATCGAATCACATGAGTGACAGCGCAGACAGTCTGCTAAGTTCTTGGTCTGTCTAGTTTATACCCTCGTCCCGACCACTAAATCTGACTTCTGCTTTGTCTGGCAGAAGAAAACAAGATAGGGAGCTGCGGTAGGTTGATTCGCCAGAGCTGATAAGTGGTGTCTGTATTTAAATCGTGCAGTTCGAATCGGCTCTCAGGTTTTCGAGTGCTGTCTTAGGTTGGCTGGCTCTGAACTGGCTGGGGTTGTCTCTGCTCTGGTAATGACAAAAGAGAAGTGCAAATAACGGCTCTACTGGACTCATTTATGTCAGGGCAATGAGTTCAAAAACTTTAGTAGCAAAGCAAATGGGTGATGAAGAACTGGAGCATCTCTTGACACCATCAGCTGAGCAAATAAGGGAAAAAAAAGGGTTATTTATGCCATGCTAAGATTTTTCTTCTGTTATTAGGACTGCTGTTTAAGATGCCTTAGAGTGGTCCCTCTTCAGAAAGTGCTAAAAATCAGGTTCATTTGGGTGTCACCAGCTGGAGAGCAAATGCCTTTCCAGGACTGAGCCGGACACAGCAGCAGCAAAGCAGAAGGAAATGGTTTTCTGCTTTGACGTGCTGTGTTGGGAATGGTGTTAATGGTGATAAAATCCTCCCCAGTGCTGTCTGGGGGTTTTCTAGGGGTGCCCTGCGGCTCCTCTGACCTGGTTGCTTTACGGCTCTCCTGAAACATTCATTTGGTGTCACCTCCTGTCTGTCTGCAGCAGTAGCGACGGCTCCTGATGGCTCGTTCGGAAGCAGAGCACACAGGAGATAAACGGCACAGAGCTGAATTTAAACATTCCCTGAATTACCATCTGTCAGAAATCCTAAAGCTTTATGGCACTGGGCAAGCTTTTACATGATGTTTAATTAACCCTTGCTGTTATAAATGGTTTTAAAGTCAGTCTGATAAGGCAGAAACGTTTTGAGGTTACTTAAATGTGATTATTTTGAATGTTAACCAATTTTGTTTTCAGTGAATAGTAAGGAGACAATATGAGTGGTTTTTTTGTCTTAACAGTGGTAAATCTTGCAAGAGAGATGCTGATAAAGAAGTTCTCTCCATGCTAGACCTCTAGGGCTTCTTATTTTTAATGAATAAGGCATGGCCACCACACAGCCATGGATCACCACAGTCGTCTAAAGAAGCTGGATTTGAATTACTGACCTGGAAGTCAGGTGCTCCATGTCTTGTTAGCAATGCATTGAGTTATCTTGGGCCCACTGTTCAGGTGGACCATCAGAAAAAGGTCGTTTCTGCCATTACTTACCTTCTTTCTATGAAGATTTTGCAGAATTTGAAGTCGTGTGTGTGTAATGACAACATGTTCATTCATAAATGACCTTAATGAGGGGATTGAAT
>NW_010184074.1:0-202 GCF_000695765.1 Mesitornis unicolor
CACGTTTCTGCCCCCAGGCTGCCTGTGGCACCCCCTGCCCCAGGAGCTGTTTTTCCCCATCCATTCTCAATGCCTGTGTCCCCATCCCTCACCCCTGTACCCTGCTGGGTGCGTTGGGTGCTGGTGCCTGGCTGTCCCCAGCCCAGGGGCAGTGGCGTGCCCTGACCCTCTTCACCCAGGGGGAAACCAGGGGGGGATGGAA
>NW_010184074.1:540-774 GCF_000695765.1 Mesitornis unicolor
AGTCCTGTGCCACCCAAGGGCGATCACAAGTTTTACACAAATCACTTACTATTTTTCTCCAGAAGTAGATCCTATTGACAAGAGCAGCCTTAAGTGTGGGTAAGAGGATTGTGCTACAGCCTTTGATCAATTGTTTTGGTCCTGTATTTTGGACTACGCTATCATTAAGGGCTGAGTCACCACCAGGCTATACATGATTATTTCTGGTTTAGGCTAGATAATACTTTTTTTTTT
>NW_010184075.1:0-15683 GCF_000695765.1 Mesitornis unicolor
AGCGGAGCGGAGCAGAGCCAGACTGAGCCTAGCGTGGCGCTGCGGGAGACCCGGGTCAGTCGCGGTGCGGCCATAGCTACGCCGCCGCCTCTGGCTTGGCCGGCGAGGGGAAGCGCTCGGTGACCGCGAGCGGCCGGGATGGTGCGGAGTCGGGGCTCCAGGGCGTGAGGCTCGTCTGTACTTCGCCGCTATCCGGCCTCGGTGGGTTTTGCCCAGCGCTGTGGTGCCGGGCAGCAGCGGGCAAGCCCGGCGGCGGCCGCGACGCGGTTCTTGACATGAAGCGGCCGTGTAGGGTTTCCCCCTCAGGGCTGCCGCTGCGAGGTTCCGTCGGGCCAGCCCCAAGAGAAAGGGCTGTGAGAGATGCCCGGGGCAGCCCGGCCAGGGCCCAGGGCTGCCGCTGCTCAGGCAGATGAGCTGTGAGGAAACGGGAGAGACGAAAAGTAAGTTTGCCTAAACAGAAGAGCGAATGCAGAAGTTGGAGGTGAGCAAGGACGGGGAGAAAGACGTAGTGTTGTGCAGAGTATCATTAGGCAAGGAGGGAAAGGAATTAAGATGCAGGAATTTGTTGTTATAGCAATACCATTTAAGTAGTGGTTGGACTACATGAGTAATAGTTGCCTTGAAGCAAGAAAGTCATACTTCTGCAGACCAAGAGACATGAAGATAAAGCTGTCAAAGAAAAAATCCCACAGGTTCTGAAAACAGTCCTTTTCCCACTTTTTATACTCAGATGTTAGCTAGTACATAAACAGTTGACTAAAACACATATTGAGATCCACGAATGTCTGCGGTCTTACATGGTTCTCTTAAAATGTTAAGCGCTGTAATAAACACCCATCCTTTTGCAACGTCAGATGGCTTGGCTGATGCAGAAGAATCCTTGAAACGTTACACCAGTGACTGAAGATGGGTATGGGTGCCAGACATCTTGCTGCTAAAGCCAAATTTTTCACAACTGTGTTTGAGAAGGCAACTTCATTTTCAACGGCCCCCACTGTCCTGAAGCATTCCTTAATTTTGAGAGGTCATGTGCTTTGCTCCATCTTTGATAAAAGTTAACATTCTTTAAATATTTGGAGAGGGTTTTTTTGGGTGGGAGGAATGGCAAGAGTGCTAGTAATTAAAAGTGTGTGTTTGTGCGTGCGTGCACGCAATACTGTGATGAACACAGTTCTGTTTCTGCTTGGTAGCGTTTTTGATCCCACTTTATATTCATGTAAGCATAAATAACCATCTACAAAGAGGTACAAAGGAGAGGATAGGCAGTTGCTCACAATGAATCAGACTTCAGCTGGTTCTACAGAGACTTCCATATCTGGAGTGAAAGGTCATAGTTGAATGATCCCTTGAAGCCATCACCATTGCCAGGAGAAGCAGCTGTGCCCTCCCCTTGCTCACTGCTCTTCAGTCTGGCCCTTGCATCAGCCTCTCTTTTGAAGTGGTGTGATTGCTTGTGCTGCCACGTGGTGAGTTAGACTGGGGAGTAGATCTGTGTCAAAACTAACCCTATGCTTTTTATGTTATGCTGTCCTCATAAAACCCCCCACCAACCAACGCTATAGACGTTTGAGTTAAATGTTGAAATGAGGTGAGGACTGCGTCCTTCAAAAACAGAAGCAATTTGCAAAACTCTGGCTAATTATCAGTATGAAATTTAGAACAAGGTAACAGAAAACAGATAATTCAGTCATGCTTGGTAGCCTTTGTGCTTAATAGCATAATGTTAATAATAAGGAGGGGTTTTTTTGTTGTCTGATCAGCACTAGGTCGCTTCAGTCTCAAACTGGCTGCTGTAATGCTGAATAAAAAACTTATTCACAGCAGTTGTGTATTATGTGTTTGGCACACAAATCGGGACTTTTTTGGAATATCCTTGAGTTTAAGTAAAAATCCATAATGAAAAAAATGTTTCCTGCCATCCATCTGGAAACCTCAGTTTCTATTCCCTCACAGGTATAGTTTGCTTTGCATTATCAAAGTTTATCATTTGTATCCTTATCAACTACACAGTCAGGTACACACATCTGAGATGTGCCATTAGGGAAAAGAACCTGAGCAGCTGAAAGGTGTTGATCACTACAGGAGAAGAACTCTAAATTTAAGCTTGGTTTAAATTTAAGCTCTAAATTTAACATGTTCAAGAAATCCCTCTTTATATGATAAGACTTCCTTCCTCTAAAAAATTCTATGATCTCCTCTTTTCCTTTCATAGTCGTCTAGTTCTTTCCTGCCAGAGGTACTTATTCCCAATTGTTTTAATTAAAAACTTTTTGGAAGGAGAGTGGGTGTCACATTTCAGTTAGCATCTCTAAATTTTTTGTGTTGGTCATCTTTCGTCCTTCCCTTTATGAATCCTACAAATCCAGGAAAAACAAGGGCAAAGATCTTACGCTTTAGCATGTAAGAGGGCTGCAAACAATAGAAATGCGACCTTTTCTCAGACACTGAAGTGCAGAGGGTGGGCAGAAGCATGCCATTTCATTGTTCGGGGGTTTGAGCATTATCATACCACACTTTTAAATTTTATAAAGGAGAAAGCTGCATCAGGATTTTAATAAGAGCTACTATGTAAGAACAGACTTCAGGGCAAGAAAATCATCTGGAAATTGTCTCCACGGGGAAGAGAAACATATCAGTTAATCTCTGGGAGATGCGGGGGATTCTGACTTTCAGATCCTGCTAGGCTCAGAGTTGGATCATTGTCCCTGTGAGAGGTAGATGCTGAAGATATTTTGCCTCAAGACAGCAGCTCCTGTTTTTTCATTCCTTTTGTCTCAGGCCAAAGCAAGATCATGCTTTCATCTGTGGCAGCAGACCTTTCCTTTTACCCTCTTTACCTCCAGGCACTACTTGATGGTAGTCACCACTAATAACTGTCTGTCACCAGAGTTGGTTGTGGGGGTTGATTTCACCTTTGCATAAGTGGTTGTAATCGTATTGTATCCACACAGATGTTTTACATGCATTCGCTGGGAAATTTGGTCATGTTTGTTAGGAGCAAGGTAGCATGTGGCACTGAAATGACAGTGCTGTATAAATTCCTGTTAACCAGCCATCATATGAATTAGGTGGGCTTCACAAGCAGCACCATATTTTATCTCACTTCTAACAAACCTCACTAAAATGTCACCCTACTGAAAGGAAGACATCAGCTTAAGAGGACTTGCCTGTCTTTTCCCCACTGCAGTTTTCTTGATGTGTGTGTGGTAGAAACTGGGGAAGCTTGCTTATGGTTGGTGGTATCTAATGCTTTGCCTAGGTTTGAAGTATTACCTACTTACTCTTTGAAATTCAGGCAGAATTCATGGCAGAGTTAGTAAATCACCATATTCATACCCAAAAATTAAGTTAATAAGTATAAAAGCGAACTATTTATAGCAACAAAGCACTCGATCCAACACTCATCTAGTAGGTGTAGTACAGTATTATGTGTGCATTATAATGCAGTATCTTCTGGATTAAAATGAATAGAGTATGAAAAATGCATTCCAAAAGTGTGAAATTCAGTGTCCCGTATTGCAACTGTAGTACTGAGGTGTATAATTTGAGTTTAATGCACGAGAAAATATACAGAAGTTACTGTCCAAATTTACATGCGAAAAACCTCCAAGGAGTTAAAAAAAAAAAAGAATTTATTTGTATAGTAAATGCAGAGAGTCTTTTACTCTCGAGACACCTGGATTTGATTCCTAGCAGCTTGCAAAGGACAATTGTGTAATTTAGTAATTCACTTAATATAGATGAGATTCAACTAAGGAGACGTAGTCTTTCTAAATGATGTTTTCAAAAGTGTGAAGAGGCCTTGATTGGAGAAGTGTAAATACATCCTGCCAAAATAGACTAAGGAAGCCTCAGTGCTAATTAGAACTGGTTGCTCTGTGCTTTAGTTGCAAATATAAAGAACATCTCCTTAACCTTATTGGGATATTGAAAGGATGTTTTCATCAATGTTTGGAGAGCTGATGAAGGCCGGGGGGAGCGAGGTGAAGTGCTGCAAGAAGTTTCCAGCTGGTGTGAGTTGTCATAGCAGAGACACCAGAAGAATTGACTGTACAAACCAGGGTTAGAGAGAGCGGTAGCTCATAATTAAAAAGGGAAGAACTGAACTGAATATCTATCGTGTGTTAAGACTTAACATGACCTTTCAAACAACATCTGCTGAGGGGGTCTTTCACCATTACAGGCCCCTGGATGATGGAATCCTACAGGAATGCAAACATTTCCTACAATTTCCTCTGGCAGGCACTTCTTTGAAGTTCTGATCCTGCAAGTGCAGTAGAAGATGCGATAATGACAATAAGAATACTTCTAAATCCTACGTATATTAGAGATGCGGTGTCTGACTCACTGCTTAAAGCTCTAGCTTTTCTGGATGTATGTATGTTTATATAAAATTGCACTGAAAGAGTAAAGCATACTGGATCGATGGTATTACTGCTGAGTTTTTTCTGTGGTCACTATACTAGCGGGAAATACTGTGCCTGTGGTTTCTACATCCTGAGTGGAAATCTGGAATTCAATAAAATACGGTCTCATTACAGCATACCTGTCTCTAACATATGGTCTCATTTTAGTGTTTCTGTACAGACGGATAGCTCAGATTTATCTTCCGAATGACAAAGATTATGCTGTTCGCTGCGGAGTATGGGAAACCTTTTGCTGAGCTTCGAAATCGTACATGGAAACCTGCTATCAAATACTGAATACAAGTTGTCACCCTGTTAAGGTGGAACATTGAGAAGCAAATCAGAATTTCAGACTGTGGTAGTTAGAGACAAAAAGGAAATAGTGGAGTATGAACAAGGATCAGTCTCCGAGGACCAGGATTCTCCCAGGTAACATACAACACAAGCTAGCTGTTCACAAAAAGAAAAAAAAAACCTACAAAGGTGATAGAGGTAGAATATGAGATTATATTAGATGATACAAGGTAGTATAGTGATAACAAACTTGTCAGTGTCACAAGTCACTGCTATAAAAACACACCAGGCCTAGAGAAGGCCACAGCATTAAATGTACCCTACCTGCCTCCCCCCTGAGACCTAGGAGTTTAAGGGTGAACATACTTCACTATTATCATTATCAAATTAGGTCTAATTTAAAGAGCCTACTGACAAGTAAAGCTCAGTTTATCTAGCTTTTTTTTGATCTAACCTTAGTACTCCAATTTCCTCATTTTATACTCTCCCAATTAAATAGTTTTAATGTCCTCCCCCATCCCTTGGTCTTACCGAAAGGTACCCACCAAATCATCTACTCTTACAATCTTACTGTTTGCTTCCTTGTTTAGGTTATCCAGTGTCTCTTAGCCAGGAATCCCTTTTAAATCTAGAAAGCTTTACTTTCTCTTTCCTGACTCTTAATTACACTCAACAGGATTCTCCTCACTGAGCCACCAGCTGTCCTTTATCCTGCTTTACAACACGCGATCCTCATTCCCAGAAGTCTGCTGATCTTTTTCTGAAATACCTGCTGTTGAAATGATCAGGTGTAAAAATACAGTCTGCTACCTCTACTGGTTTGAAGGATCCATGTGTTCTCTCAAGACAGTTCACTTGCTCCTCTACCAGCATCTCACATTTGTGCCTTGTCTTGTCCCCTGTGTAGAACCAAGCAGTGCCATTCAGAGGAGGGCCCAGGTTTGTGACCATGCTCATAAATGCTCTCCAGTGATCAATAAAACTTGTTGCATTATCAAATGTGAATCACAACAGATTGTAATTGTGTGTGTTGTACAATGGACTGTATATTTGTAGCATTTTCCCCATCTCCCTGTTTGATGTCTGCTGTTCCAGTGCAGCTGGGGGATTTCTGCAGTGAGCCCTGGCTCCCTCATAATTCAGGTATGTGACGGATTCACACTTCCATATATTGTTGGTATATGACTTCTGAGAAAAAGGAACTTCACTGATGGTTGACTTACCCTGAAGTGTTGCTTTACCACTCGGTATGAACTCGGGTGTTGGTAAACTGCAAAGCGTACTGGCACCCTTCTTTACATCCCACAGGTGATTTAGTGGCGAAAATGTGCCTACTCTGAATATGGATATTTTAGATCCTCAACAGTCATTCCAGTACCACGTGATGACACAGTTCCACAGAGTGTTCATTTCCATCACGCAACATCAACATTGTCTGAAGGGAGGCATGAAGATGATGGGAGCCAGGTCATTATCTGGAAGAAGTGGGTACCACACTCTGTCCCTGCTGTGTTGACCCACTTTGTCCTATTTGATGAAGCAAAGACATCCTCAAGGCCTTGCTCCGGAGTTACGACCTTGCTCCAGAGTTACAGCTTTGCCAAAAGGAGTAGCAAGATGAGGAAGGAGCAGCATTTATCCAGCATTGCAGAGCATCTGAAGGCTGTGTTAAGTCATGGTCCCTTATTTGGAGCTTTGGTGTTGCAAAAAGATACATATGCGACAGGTGAGTTAGAAACTGTAAAGTCTGTGCTATCTGAGCTGTAAAAGGTTCTGGGCTATGGTGTGCTCAAGCTAAGAAGTGGTCCAGACTTGACCTACAGCTAGATTGGGCACGATATAAGTGGGAGAGGGGAAGTGGTGGAAGATTTTTGGCTTGTTTGTCGTTCTCCTGTAAGTGAGAAGGAAGGTAACGTAAGTTGTATGAGGAAACGGAAAGGGGAGGCTGCGAATAGGACATGGCTGTTTAAACAGGGAAGAGACAAAAGAGCAAAACAATTCTAAAAAGCGTATAAGGAGCAGTAGTGTCCTGGAAATGAATAGCCAGTTAATCATATATAATAATTTTTGTGCTGAAGTTTAGTGAATCACAGGAAATCAGAAAGACTGATGTGTTAACAGAGATAAGCCATAGAGATGCTCTAAGCAATTCTAGAAATCTGCCAATATTTTGTTTTTTAGAGTAACTTGATACAAGATTAATGAAACAAACAGCCATTCAGTGTCTCATTAAATCCATTACAACCAGATAAAAATTCCAGTGGCTTCAGCTAAATGTTTGCAGTAAGAAGCAAATTTTCAGCTCATGAGTGGGCCTACAAGTTAATAGAGTCTTTGGTATTACATCACCGCAGACAGTAGAAAGGATTAAACAAGTTGTCAGGATTATATTTCTCCTATACTGGTTCACTTCAGTAAAACTGAAACTTTTTCCAACTTCAAAGAAGCTATTTTAAAAATCACAATTTTCAGGGAGGAATGACGTTATTTTGCCTGCTTCACCAGAATGAATGCGCCTCTGCCGCACACAAACGAGCTGCTTGCCCTAGTTGAACAAAAGCTACGATGGGGGCTTTGATCAGTGTTGACAGTGTTCCTGCAGTATTTCAGTGTCTCATTCCTTTGTGCTTTCTAGAACCACTATTAATAATGATGGTTAAGAGAGAGTGTAAATTGCAATAAGATGGCCATCTCCAGAGAGTGCTGAATCAGTCTGTTCAAGGATTCTTTAATTATTAATTTCATTGCTACAGACTTTTTTGGTTTAATAGCATCTCAGGACAAAGAGATCTTTTATGAGCTTCTTAAAGCATCGCTCATCTGTATTTCAAAATTTGTCCGCATTAGTCCACAGAAACCCCTTTTACGTTAGTGACACACCAATGGTCTTGCTTAAGGGGTTACATTCCACACTGGGTTTATTTTTCCTTGGAGACAAGCAGGAAATCTGTCACTAATTTCCTTCCAGGCAGCTCTGACTGCCTTTTCTCAATCTTCTGTACATTTCTTCTCCATTTTATCTTCTGAAGACAGGCTTGGTTATCTTAACTTTGTTCCTGTGTTTCTTTCAAGGTGGTCTTCATCCTTCTCACACAGCTCCAAGCTGGCACTTGGCCAAAGCTGCAAGTTGCCCGCACTCCCTGCAATACATCCAGTGGATCTGAGGTGCTCACTCACCTCATGTACCTATTTCCTCACTTATGACACCTTCTATTTCCTGCCCAGTCATCTTTATTTTCACCTATCTCCACATTGCATACAGCTCGTCCAAAGCTTTGCTTCCTCTTTTCACACCTAAACCCTTTCTCTTAATACCTTCCCACTTGCTGTATAAGAAACCTCTCTAATCCTCCTTGTCAACTCATCAGCTCCTCATTAAATCGTGTACCTTTGGGAACTGCCTATTAGCATTTCAGCGCTTTTGCTGTGTTGCCACTGCCAGGAGTTGCAGTCCTGTTGCTGCAACTTTCCCATCACCTCATGTCTCATCACTCACCAACAAAGCCAGACTGCTCCCACCTCTCTTGACATTTCCGCACCTTCACATCTCTCTGCTTCTTGCTCAGGTTCAGCTTTGTGGCTGAGCAGAGCTCTGTCCTGGCTTATTTCACTTTCTCATTTTCCCCTTTACCTTGTTCATGGTTCTGTATCCTTCTGCATCTTCTTTCCTACTGTTTCTCAGCCTCATGAATTTTTTATGTCTTTTGTGCTTCAGGCTTCTCACATAGAAAGCCCTGCTTTTCCCCAAATCCCCTTGAGTCTTCTTGTATCCACCTTAATAGTGTCTCTCAGCCACTGTCCCAGAAAGTGGGGTTTTTTTTCCAAGCTAGAAAAACTCTTCAAAGCACAGCTTTTGTACTGTCAAAAAGCAGGAGCTTTTCCACCTCCACTTTAAAAATAAGGAGTGCATTTGAGGGAGGGGGAGAGGTATTTTTGCAGATGTGGAGTCACGTTCTATACTGTCCTGGGGCTAACAAGTTGGACATCTAAAGACTGACATACTCTATATAAGGTCACTTTTGAACACTTTGGCAAATGGTTTAAACTCCTCCCTGTTTTATTTAAGTGCAATTCTAAAGTATTTAGAAGACTTGTTCCCACTTAGTACAAGGCTGAAATTGCTGTAAAACTTAGGTATTAGTGTTCCCTAAATAAAGAAAGGAAAAAAAAGTTTTATTCAGTTACAAGCCTTTGAAAAGTGCATATATACTTTTAAGCACAGAATGACAATTGCAAAAAATGCCCAATTTGAGGGAGTGGGTGCAAAACAAATATATTAGGAGTAGGCATGAGAAAAAGTTAAGCTTCCTTTTCTCTCTTTTATGCTTCTCCTTTACCAGTGCTGGGGAGACTGAAAATAACCCCGCTCTCAGTGATGTCATCACCATTACAGGCACGCTGTCAGCTTAATTTGTTTTCTGACTTCAGCAGGGGAAATAGGATCTGACTGCTGACTCACTGGTTAGATCTGCAGTAAAGTAGTTATGTTTATTTCATCTATTTGGCCAGGAGTTTGGGGCTTTAAATAACCACCCACTTTGTAGCAGGTACAGGTACTCCTATTCATGAAGAAAAAAGGAAATGAAGAGTCTGAAATAACTCTGCACTTTGTTATCATAGAGAAGATGGTGTCTAATGAAGGAATAGATAAGGTTTTTGCAGAGCTGCTCTAGTGAATGGTTTCCTTCTTTCATACTATGCCACACTGGTCTGGTTGTTGGTTGCCTGGGATTGTTGGGTTGTTACCTTAACTGAAGCCTCAGCAGCTGATGCAGTACCGGTGGTGTCAGCAAGGAATGGTTTGGCTGCAGATACATTGTTCAGATGCTTTTATTTTTCTTTCTTGGCCTGCCCCCTAATATATTTGTGAGCCAAAGTGATGAAGTCTTGCGGAAAATCTGTGTGAAAATGGACCTTCTTTTGTTCATTCCTTTGTTTTCCATGTACCTGTGAGGGTGGGCAGAATTTCTCTTGCCCACAAAAAATATTTTTGATATCTACATGTCATGTTTCACACATAGTGTATATTAAAAAAAAATTGTAGTTTAGTTTGGACTGGCAGAGTCCAGCAAATGGAGACTTTTCCTGACAGCATACTTTTTTTGGCTCTCCTTCTGTACTTAAGTACCCGGGAGCCAGATCATCTGCTGGCAGAAGATGAGAGGGGCTCTAGCTTTTTTAACCACTTTGCATTTTCTGGGGATTTAGAGCTCTGACTGCCACTGACTCGCCTAAGCAAAGTGGAGTTGTGTCCATAATCAAAAGATAAGGCATATTTGAATGCAAAGAATGGCTCTAAATATTTAGAGCAAGGAAGAACACGCACAAGAAATAATAATAAGAAAAAGGATACAGATTGTTTCAGTCGTGTGGTTTTCCTCAGGATGTTTAAGTAGCGTTGCCTTAGTTTCAATTTATTTTTCTGTAATCCTTAGAAGTTATTCAATATCAGATCTAATCTTATTTTCTGCCTTGTTTGTTTTTAGTTCCTACTTCTGGAGTTTAGGTTGGGAACTACTCCTTGCTGATTTTTTACCCTTTTGTTAGGATGCAGGAGAAAAACATGCTGGCGTATTTCTAAATTCTCATGTACTCAATGAATCATTTTTTTATTTGTCACACTTTTAATCGTGCGCATGCATTTTAATGATAGATCTGTGTCTTTCTGTAGGAAAAACAGGAATTCCAGAAACTGATGTCACAACAACATTAACAATACTCTTTTATAACTCTTCCCCAAGGAATTAATTTAAATTGTAGAATGTATCTTCTTATAAACAAACTGTGAAAACTAATGGCAGCATTTCATTTAAATGCGAGGTACATGGGAAGGTAAGGTACTAGTACATTAAAACAATGAATGCAAATCTTTTCCCATTGAAACCATAGGCGTAATTCAAATAAATTCCTACAGGATAAAAACTCAATGTTATTTTTTAACTTTCATTATAAAATGGCAAAGTATATTCAGTTGTAGGGGATCACTGCCTAGCATCCTTCAGCTTAGGAGCTGTCAAAAAAGCTGCCTGTTCTAACACCATGCATTTAAACGTCACTGTCTTTGTGCTCAGCATCAGGTACTGGCTCTGTGGGTGTTTTCAAGATGGTGTGGAGAAGTCTTTCATCCTAATGCTGCAGACCATGGTAGTCTAATTTAATCCTGTTTTAGGAATCCCCCTAAAGTATAGGATGAATGCAGGAAGTGGAAAGTTTACAGTGACTGGCTTGGATATTCATGTCTCTGGCTTAAATGGACTACACCAATGCATACAGTGTCTGTGAAAACATCCAACTATTTCTTTTCCAGCCTGTAATGATTAATGAAGATTAATGAATACTTCCTTTTGCTCACAGACTGGTAAAGGACTTGAATTTAGAGAATGAAAGTTTCCATGCTTCAAGGGCTCTATGTCATAAATAAGACTAGGAGAGACTTCATCTTCCATCCCACAGTGGCATCTAAAAAGTTCATGCTTAACCTTGCTTTTCAACTCTGCATACAGTTTGGTGAACTCTTCACATAAACTGCTCTGAATCCTATAAAACGGTTTATGCTTGTGGCTTTTGAAAGGCAAAGGCTATTGAAAACTCATGGAAATTTTGTCTGACAAAGAACCAAATAAACTTTATGTAGAAACCTCAGGATTTGGCCCAGAAAAAGCTCAAGAAAATCATTCTTCATTGTTACTACTGACAGTTACTGAGCTTGGTAAACAAGCTGAAGGAGACTTCAGCTAAAGAAACAATATTTGGAGAATAAAAAAGGATAGAAATAATAAGTAAACAGCACTACAAGAATTAGGAACTCAGCCTTCTTGATGGTTTTTAAGTTGTTCAAAAACATAAGCATTAATACTTTGTCTACCATAATATTGTTCTATTTTGTATTTGGTGCTGTTTAAAAAAGAAAGTAACAGCTGGATTGAATCTCATGCCTTCACAGGGGTGTGTTCAAACTCACTGAATTTCTGCATCCGGAGGTGTTCAAGAAGTGCATGGATACGGCACTCCAGGACATGGTTTAGTGGGCATGGTGGTGTTAGGTTGATGGTTGGATTCGATCTTAAAGGTCTCTTCCAACCTTAATGATTGTGTGATTCTATTATCTAAAGGGTAGAGGAGCATAAAGGCCACTTAAGCCTGTATTTGATCCTGAGTGTATTATCTAAATCTGCATACAAAACACAACAGAAGTGAAGAAACTATGGAAGGAAAATTCTTCTTGTTTGTAATTTTGTAATTGTAAATTTGTAACTGTGTAATTTTTGCCTTACAAAACAGAGTAAAGCCCCAGGTTTTCTAATGGTAATGTCTCAGATCAAGCCCTGAAATAAGCTATGTATTTGTTTCATCCCTTGGTTTCTGGAACATCTACTAATTTTTCCTGCTGCTTAGTACCTGGACAGCAGCTGACCTGCATGCTTTATACTTGTCAGCAAAGCAAAAGAAATAGAAACCCCAGCACAATTTCAGCAAAAGGTAGTTCAGCTTGACTTTTTAGCTGGAGGAAGAAGTTAATACTGGTGTTAATTACATGCCTTTAAAAATGCAAATCTTCATTACAGCTATTGTTCCCAATTCAAAATCAGTTAGATTTACTGTCTATCACAATTCCTAGCTGCAATTCTTAAGCACCAGGAACTGCCTCTGTACAAAAGGCTGCAATCAAGGACTTGCCAAAATTGAATAGATGTGTGCATTGACATGCTTATTATAGCACTTGTGATGTAATAAGTGCCAGGTGGATGCATGGACTATGACAGAATGAAAAATACAGAGCTATCCCATCTTTATGTGTTCGTATTATTTTGTGAAAGATATCTAATGCCCTTTTTTTCAGAGGCATTGAGACAACATACTTTCAAAAAACGTTCTTCAGGATGGAGAGACAGGGTAAATTAAGGTTAAAAAGTGTTATTTTTTCTAGCATGACTTCAGCACATTTTGATAGCAATGCAGATGAACATCACTGGAAATTGTAAAGTAAAATGTGGCAATTATCATTGACAATTTTGTTATATTGAGATATGTGCTGTTAACTCTTAACGGTCTTTGAAACCTTCAAACACTAGAAGGATGGATATACGTGTAGCTTATGTGTGGTTGTATATTGGGTCATTGCCTGAAGATAAACTTGCAAATGGGAGGAAATAATGTTAGTCATTAGTAATCAAGCTTAGGGTTGTATCTGGAAGAGGCTTACTGCACTCAGACAGTACTTTCTCAAGTGGGACAATAAATGGTCATGTTTGTCGTTGGCAAGCCTCTACCAAACTTCCCAACCCTCTGTGGAGCCACTGACAGGGCCTGTGTCTCAGGCTGCTGCTCAGACACACAGACCTTTCTTACCACCCTAAATTCCCTATCCCTAGGGGAGTTCAGGTGAACATAGCTGGCAGAAATCTCTTCTCTTACATGAGATCAGTGTTGTACAAAACAATTAACCAATAATTGTAAGGACTCAGTGGAAATTCTTTGGCTTGGCGTCACACTGGTCTGTCCCTAATTTTGAACACTCTTTGCCCAGAAAGCAAGAGTGCCCCTCCTTTTTGTTCTCAGCCATGTGTCAGGTGGCATGGCAGGAGTTACCCACCTGCCCTCCAACCTGCCACATCTTAGAGACAGCCTTGGGTGCCTGGACAGACTTCACCACAGTTTCAAAGCTGAGGGTTTCAAGAGGGGTCTTACCAAATCAAGTGAGAGCTGAGCCTCACAGGAAGAAGCAGACAGGTGATCACACCTAAATATGATGCATCTTTCAGCATATTGCATGGGAAGCCTCTGTATGCTGACTGACAGTGATGGACAGTCAGCAGTGTTCTGTTAAGCCTTCACTTCTTGGGCTGAAATGTTGAAAAAACCAAAAAACCCCAAACCAAACTGAAAAATAACTCACAATGCTTCAAAGTGCCAAAATATCTGCAGTGGTAAGAGCAGCAGGGTTGTGGTCAGGGCAAAGGCTGAGAGTAGGCCTGAGAACAAAACTCGGAGGAAGGCCAGCTGGACAGACTACAACAACCAGGAAGTTGCTCAGATAAGCAGGTTCAGAGAAAGTCACAGTATCTGCCTTCCTGGTCCTGGTATGGATGGACAGACCTAGGCCTATCTCATTCACCTGTTTTGTCAAATCAGACATGACCGCTGAGCTCTTAAGCCTGGGATTTTCATGCAGGAAAAGAGTCAATTAACTTCTAGCTGTTATTTTCTTTTAGGTAGTGACAACAGCTTTTGCACAGGTAGTGTGGGCTTGTCCCATGTCTGTCCTGGTTTTGCCCATTTCAAACAATGAGAAAGAGCAGAGATGTGTAGTCAAAGACCTTTTCCCCACCACTGCTCTAGCTGTGCTTGACTTTCCCATGCCTACACTCGGGAATCATCTGAGAAATGACCCTGGGAGAAAAGGCCTGTGCTCAGGTCATAAAGAAGTTTCTATAAACCTTTTCCTCTTTAAAGTTTCTGAGTGAGAAAAGCCGTGGCAGTGAGTATTTATTGTTTCTCTGATATCTCGGAGAAGGTGTTTTCCTCAGCAGCTCCTCTTACCCCACCTGCAGACATGGCCCAAGCCGTCCCATAGCCTGTGCTCTCAAGGATTCCCCAGAGTGGTTTACCAAACTTTAAAGCTGTTTCAGGTGTAGGTCTGTCCATCCATTTGTTCCAAGACCAGGAAAATGAACATAACTTAGTCTAAATGGTTTATGTGAAAACACATCTCATATCTCTTCAGTGTTGGGTGATTCAAGGCCAAGGGGGTCAGTGTCTACAGAGAGTGGGTGAGCCTGATTGACAGTGTGGGAGCTTTGGTTTTCACTTGTTTGGGTTTGCCAGGGATGATGTAAGCTCAGAGAGAACTGGGGAGATGGTGGACATAAATGGGACTCCCAGGGCCAGTGAGAGACAGAGAAATGGCCCCAAGGTTGTAGGCAAGGGCTGGATATTTGCATGAGAATATGGCTCACATATCCCAGAGTCTGCTTGTCCTTTGGTTTTAGACATTAAGTTAGTACTAGGTATTTACTGGAGGTAGATAGAATTAATTACAGATTTATCTGCTTTAATGACCTTAGACAGCTACATTAAAGTTGATGAGCCTGGCCACTAATGTTTAGATAGCTAAAAGTGTACAAATGAAACCCTTTCCTGCAGAAATATCCTGGGGAAAGTGTTGTGGGAATGCCAGGTGGGAATGATGGAGGGGATAAAGTGCTTTGGGGTGTATTAAATGATCAGAATCTGACTGTGAGCCGTTATTGAGAAGCTTCCTTGAAGTACAGTGCTTAGATGCGTCAACTGAGGTAATTGTAGAAAAAAAAAGAGCCATATTGATGCAGGTGTCTGCAACTCTGCCAAAACCTTATCTGGCGTATTGTGTACACTTCTGAGCATCAATGACTGAGAGGGAATTCAGACTGGAACAGGTGCAGAGAAGTGATGACGGTAATGAAAAGCATTTCAGAGAAGCGAGCTTGCTCAGCTTAGAAAAGCGAAGGCTGAAGGAGGTCATGGTTACTCTCTGTGAATGCAAAACAGGTAAAACACCTGGAAGGAAAGGAGCTACTTATGCTAAAGAACAATACCAGTGCAGGGATGAATTAGTATAAATTGGCCATGTATAAATGTAGATTGAAGGCTAGGATGGTTTATAACCATCAGAGCAATAAAGTTTTCATTGTTTTAAAGCAACAGAAATAAGAGAGGACAGAATCTATGCAGTTTTGAAACAGAACTTGGCTGACTTATAAAAAAGAAGATGCAGGTTTTTTGCCTGTAATAGCAGATATGTAGAACTTGATACACCAGGAAATTCCATCCAGTCCATTGCTCCTGGATCAGTCTCTAACCCTTCTACTTCGGAGACATAGCCAGCGCCAGTAACTGATGAAACTAAAGCTAAACTAAAATTTGAAATATTAGTGGCTAGCTGTGAGAGGGTGAGTAATCATTTAGAAGATAATATGTCCCTGTAGATACCAGAATCAAATTCCT
>NW_010184075.1:15714-17626 GCF_000695765.1 Mesitornis unicolor
GTACTTAGGCAACATAGAAAGCTGATTAGATAAAGACAGCTAGGGTAAGGTGGGAAATAAAAAATAATGCCTTGTAAACAGAGATTACAGAGATGGCATGGCAAACATCTAGAACCTTGAAAGCAAAGCAGTAAGGCATTAGGGAAAAAGTATTTTCAATTCTTCAGATTCCTTAAAACTCAAAATACTCAAGGTCTGCAATATTTCACTCTTCTGCAACCAAGACAGCTAAGCACCACACAACTTTTGAGCTCTAAAAGAAAACCTTATTGGTAGCTGATCCCCATGACTGGAACACGATTTATTGGACTACATGGCACAAAGTTGTCCAGTTCTAAATTTCTGTGATAGTTATTTCTGAGAACCAATGGCATTTCTGTACCATCTTCACTTCAGTGTATTATTCATCTTCAGGAACAGGGATCTCATTTTAGGATCTCTGATGCTAAAATTAGAGCTTCCAGTAGTGAAAATCTGCAGAGTATGATCTTCAAGGATCAAAAAGAATAGTAGAGAAAGGGAAGAATATAGATGTTAACTACTACTTAACATCTAAGTTGTTAACACTACTTAAAACACACACGTACCGTACTCAGCAGATCTGCAGGCTTAGTACAGGTATGTATTACAGGGAGTCTTTAAGTCTTTCAGATAAGAGCCTCAAAGGTAACCACTTTTTCATCAAGTTCCACATTTTTGGGTCTGAATTTTAGCAGTGAAGATTCCAGAGACAATAAATAATTATTGTAGCACAACACAGTATTAAGACCATGTCTCACTGATGCAGACTGTATTGGTTTAGCCACCCAGCCTGACAAACTGCTGCCAGTGCCAAGCAATATATCTTTTTTTCCCCATAATTATGCCATTTTTGTCCCAGAGTGAGATTTCTCAGACATTCTATTGTTGTAAAGGACATATGACTCCATTACCACTATGCTGAAAATGCTTCCCTGCCCCCACAATGCATTCAAATGGATCTTAGCTTTTACTAAACAGTGGTTTCGTAATCACAGATTGAACAAAGTGTAGTTGAGCTTAATAGAAATGTCATAGTACAGACATGGTCATTTTCTTCTTTAACTCTAAAAAATATATATATCTGTACAATACATTTTTTTTTTCAAAACCACCAGCATTTCCTCCCAAGACTTAGATGCTGTATCAAAATTTTAAAAAAAGAAATCTTTGACTGGAGTAGGGTAAGACATATACGTATCATACCAGAAAAGAATTAAAAATTAAGACAACCTGGAAGACTGTATTGCACGTAAACCATCTTCCAATTATACTAATAAGCAGTAATTTGGGTTGATGTTATTTTCAGAAAGGAGTTCAAAGGTTCAGATTTTTTAAGAAGTAACATTTTCATTGTATTAAGTCTCACTGTAATTGATAGAAAGGCTCTCACTGATCTAAAACCAGAAGACCAGCTAGCCTCTTCACTGGCAAACTATTATGGAAAGTCTTACTACATTTAATAGCAGCCATGGCTGGCAACGCCTGGTGGTACTGACAGACAATGGTTACCTAGGGAAGAAAGGTATCTGCTCCCTGGGAACTATCACAAGCTCCTGACTAGCAGCAAGCTCCTGCTTGCAGGCTCCTATCCTCAGGGTGGGGGTTCAACCACCCAGATGCCTGCTGGGAGGGTAAACACAGCATCTGGCAGGAAACCCAGGAGGCTCCTAATCTCCATAGGTGATGGATCCTCATGGAAATGCCAGGTGAGCTGACCAGGGTCAAAGACTGATGCAAGTTGCTGGTCACAAGCAGCAAAGAGCTGGTGGAAGCTCTGACCCCACAGAGCAGCCCTGGCTGCAGCAACCACAAGATGCTGGATGTTGGGGTCCAGAGGAGGGCTGGAAGGTTCACAGGAATATTCACAGAATCTCAGGAGTTGGAAGGGACC
>NW_010184076.1:0-3264 GCF_000695765.1 Mesitornis unicolor
TGATAATAGGGCCTGGGACCAACCTTGAGGGGAGTGATGGGACCTGAGGTCAACCCTGAGGGGATTGATGGTGCATGGTGCTGGCCCTGAGGTGGGCTGTGGTGCCTAGCACAAAGCTGGACCACGGTGCTCAGAGCTAACCCTAAAGTGAAGCATCTGACACTGCTCCCACTCCAGGCCTTCGGTCAGGCTGCAGGGGCCTTTCTTCACCCCTGAGCAGGCAGGCGTGTGCCTGACTTGCACAAGCATAGCCAGATCCCCGTATGTGGTGGCAGAGGAGCAGCAGCCCGGGCCTGCATGCACCAGGCAATGCCTTGGGTCACCCTCTTGCAGCAGCCCACAGGCCTCTGAGCTCAGGGGCCACAGCAGATGAGGCCCTGCTTTTCCATCCACTGTCACAGCTGTTACCAGCTGTCTCTGAGCATGGCAGCGTGTGTCGCCATCTCTCCGCCTTCCCTGACAGCAGGAAAACTGGATTCCATCTGTCTCCATTCATTCCTTTCCTTTCTCTCTCCCCAGCAGCCTCGGCGCCAGGATCCTGCTTACGTGCTGCCCTCTGCTGCCTCACTGAGCCAGGGTGAGGAGAGAAGAGTTTGGAAAGTGTTCAGCAGACCATGCCTGTGTGTGCGACCGAACCTGTTGATGAGAGGAATACCTGTGAGGAGCAGTGCTGCGCAGTGAGGCTGTGGGTCGGCTGCAGGGGTGGCTGAAGGTCGTGCTTTGTGCTATGCAGCGTAGCTGCTAGCAAAGCTGACTTAATCTATGACTGCAGCGTGGCAGGCTGGGCTGCACTTGAGAACTGCGTGGAGCTCCCTCACACATCTGCCTCTTAACTTGCTGGGAGGGATGCCACTCATCCCGCTGCCCACCTCAGCAGCCTTGCAGAATTCCCCTTGGCAAATCCCCCTAATTTCGACCAGCCCTGTTTGTGCTGAGGACCTTGTGCTCGAGGACTGGGACCTCTGTGTCACAGAGTGGCTGCAACAGCTTTTGCTGGGCAAGAACATGCTGGAATTCCCTCCTCGTTGCCTTAAGAAAGTCCTGACACTGTGTCTGGCTGTGCTTTACTCTGCTCGCCCCAAACACCCCAGCGATGGGGGTCACCCAGCTCATCCTGCATGGGGGGGCTGTGGTCCCACCACCCTGGGCAAGGGATGGCTGCTGACCCGGAGCTGCCAGGCCTCAGCCTCTCCTCTGTGTCTGTGGTGTCTCTCCCTGCTGATACAGGCTCCTTGTGGCCGGAGAACAGCCCTGCAGCTCAGTCCCATGGAGGGCAGAGAAGCTGAGGCAGGGAAGGGTAGGAGCCTTTATCCTTCCAGGAGCCACCACTGTGTTTTTGGAGGGGACTGTCCTCCCTTTCCCACCCCCCTAAAGCACCCAGGTGGGAAGGATGCAGCTGGGATCCCTGCCCAGGGAGCCTGGCCACGCTGTGTGGCATGGCCACATGGGTGGCTCAGTCAAAGGGACACACGTGTCCTGCAGCCACCCCACCCATGGGTGTCTCAGTCAAAGGGGCACGCGTGTCCTGAAATCACCCCACCCATGGGCGCTGCTCAGCGCCAGGGCTGTGCCCACGAGAGGGAGCTCCTGCTCCAGCCAGGCGAGCAGTGGAACCCCCACCCACACCGTGGGACCCCCACCCACGCCGTGGGACCCCCACCCTCCGTGGGGGAGAGGCAGAGCCAGACGTGGCCCCGCAAGGAGATGGGGCTGTTTCGAGCCAGGCAGGACAAACCCTAGTGCAGGGAGCATGGGTGCCCAGCACCCCTCAAGGAGGGTGGGAGCTCCCCCAGCAGACCCAGGTGTCCTGGGGGTTTGCACCCCTTCTCAACATGCCCCCCCCCCAACCTCGCTGGGTGCATGAAGTGGGTACTTACTGATGAGTGGGGGGCACCCAGCCCTGACTGAGCTTTGGGGCAAGGAGGACCTGACACCCTGGGAGTCTTGAGCCAGGGAGGAGGGGTGGCACCCCCCACCCGCTGTGGCTGGGTGCCCTTGGTGCTGCCACAGGCCCCTCATCCCCTGCCTCAGTTTCCATCAGTGCTACAGGGGTGAGCAGTGGGGAGCTGGGGCAGGGGCAGAGCCTGCTTTTTTTGGGGCAGCCCTGGGAGGGCTCAGCCTTCTCTGGCCAAGGTGCTTAACGGGGACAGGGACCCCCGACCCCCGGTGTGTACGTGTGCAGTGTGCACCCACGGGTGTGAGCGTGCATGCGTGTGCGAGGCCTGCAGCAAGGGAGGCCCCTTTCTGCGGGCCAGGGGGTGGGAACCAGAGGCCGCCTGGGCCCCTCTTCTCTTATAAAGCAGCTTTGTGCAGGGGCTGCAGCCCCCTGGCTCCCAGAACTTACTGTGCAGGAGGGAGCCGGTGGGGGCCCAGAAGGTACGGCCCCCATGGGCTTCTCCCCACAGTGAGGGCCCGTGCCTGCTGGGGACATGTGCCTCATGGGGACCTGTGCCTGCTGGGGGACAAAGCTGCCTCGCTCTGCCCCCTGCTATTTCCTGGTCTGGAGGGGCTGGGCAGGGGACAGCTCCGTGTTCCTGTTGGGCACAGCGTCATGCCACTGTCAGGCACAGGGACAGCTCAGTGTCCCCATCAGGCACAACTCTGTACACCCACTGGGCACAGCGACAGGTCAGTGTCCTCATCAGGCATGGGGACAGTTCATTGTCCCCATTGGGCTCAGCTCTGTGTCCACTTTGGACACAAGAGTGGCTCAGTGTCCCCGCTGGGCACAGGGACAGCTCAGTGTCCCCATCTGGCACAGCTCTGTGCCCCCTTTGGCCACAGGAGTGGCTTAGTGTCCCATGGTGATGGCTCAGCGTCCCCAGCACACTGAGGACAGTTGAAGTGGCCATGGGACACTGTGGAGGCAAGAATAAGCCTCATGGCCCTGCTGCAGCCCACCAACCCTGCAGGGGGGATTTGGGTGGTGCTGGGGGACAGACGGCCACCCTGGGCCAGTGGCGTGGGCTCTCCTGTGTCCCCACACCCAGCCCTGACAAGGGCTGGGTATAAATAGCAGCCAGCTCTGTCACCTCCTGTCACATGCCCGGTGCTGGCAGGGTCCCCCTGGGGGCACAGCTGTTCTGGGATGGGAAGGGACGTCCGTCGGGGTACCCCAACCCTCCCACCAGCAGTCAGGAGGGTACCCCCCCACGGGGGCCACCTGCCCCCACCCTGTACAGCAGGGACGGTCCTGGGGGGGGGGACAACCCAGGGGTCTGCAGAAGGCATCGGGGTCACGGAATCGAGAAAACAGACCCCAAC
>NW_010184076.1:4188-4785 GCF_000695765.1 Mesitornis unicolor
GGTGCCAGGGTTTGGCCACCACGCTGTGCTCGGTGCCGGTCGGTGCCCCTGATGCTTGGGGACCCCACACCCCCCTGCCATGGGTGCTCCAGGGCTCAGCTCGCCCCACGGGTACCCCAGGGTTTAGCTCACCCCATGGCCTGCCCTGTGGGTACCCCAAGGCTCAGCTCGCCCCACAGGTACCCCCATGGGTACCCCTATGGCCCCACCACGGGTACCCCAGGTCTCAGCTCATCCCCCAGCCCATCTGGCCAGCACTGCTCACAGACCCCTCCCACCCCGTGGAGCCATTGCAGGCCGTTAGACCAGTTTAGACCAGTACAAACCAGGCCTGAGAACAGCAGGCGCTGGTTCCTGCCTGCCCTAACCTACAGAGTAGAGCGCATGAGGCAAAGCTGGGCACAGGTGTGCAAACACACGCATGCACACGCGTGAGCCAGCACCCCCCAACGCTGTCAGCCCTCTGACCCCCAGCCCCTCTCCCACGTCCCCGTGCTCAGCCATCCTGTGGGTGCTGTGTGTCTGTGTGTGTCTGTGTGTGTGTGTCTGTGTGTGTGTGTCTGTGTGTCTGTGTGTGTCTGCTTGTGCGCGTGTGTG
>NW_010184076.1:4979-5216 GCF_000695765.1 Mesitornis unicolor
GTGTGTGTGTGTGTGTGTGTGTGTGTCTGTGTGTCTGTGTCTGTGTGTGCACACGTGTGCCCACTCACGCACAGGGGTGCGGGGGGGCCCGCAGTGCCCGTGCCGGGGCCCCGCATCCCTCCCTGTTCCCTTGGTGACAGACCCCCATCCTCCGCTGGCACCTTGAGCCAGGGCTTTTGTGGCTGGTTTTAATTAGAGGCTCTTAAGTGTGAAACAAAGCCGAGGGCGAGGGCGGGG
>NW_010184077.1:0-440 GCF_000695765.1 Mesitornis unicolor
CTTTTTAAGCCCCAGAAACCCATGTTAGGAAGCAAACTCTCATTTTATGGGCAAAAAGCAAATTTTTAGGGCCCAAACTCCCATTTTATGGGCCGAAACTCATTTCTAGGACCCAAACTCGGATATTTAGGCTCCAAACTCTCATTTGTAGGTTTCAAGATCCCATCTTTAGGGCCTAAACTCCCATTTTAACACCCAATCTCTAATTTTACAGTCAAAACTCCCATTTTAAGGGCCCAAACTTCATTTTTAGGCTACAACCTCTCATTTTTAGGACCCAAACTTTGGTTATTAAGACTTAAACTCTCATTTTTAGGGCCTGAATGCCCCATTTCTAGAACCAAAATCTCATTTTTAGGGCCCAAACTCTTATTATTATGGTTCAAACTCTAATTTTTAGGAGTCAAAGTCTCATTTTAGGGCCCAAATTCTCATGTTTA
>NW_010184078.1:0-789 GCF_000695765.1 Mesitornis unicolor
TAAGATGCCTGAATTGTGAAACGCCCTGCCCCTGTCAGACAGCAAGACAACAGGATGATGCCTCTAAAACAGCGACTGAGCAAACGACATAAACAACATTACATCTTTACCCGTCCCTGCCCGACGATGATACTGATGACTGGGAGGAAAAAGGGGCAGTGGGTGCGAGAAAACAAGGGGTAGAGCAGTTAGGGCTATGGCATCCAAGTCAGAGATGGGAAAAGGTATACCTTGACACTTTAAAAGACAGGGAATGCTTGGAACAATTGCCCATAATGTCTGCGTACCCGGTCATGGTAACAGAAGGTAAAGCAAACCAATGGTCTGCGTTTCATTGGGATCTTATTAAGGAAATTAGGAAATCTGTTAAGGAATTTGGGTTGCCAGCTCCGTTTATGCAGGGATTGTTGCATAATGTTTTTCAAGGGTATATTCTGACCCCAGGGGATTCCAGACAGGTAGTGGAAGTGATTTTAACACCGACGCAAAAGCTATTGTGGCAAGATAGATGGTATCGCCACTGTGAAGGGGAAGCGATTAAAAATCTAGACCGTGAGGACAGAGATCCTTTTAAATTAATAACATATGAGCAGCTCACAGGTCAAGGCCAATATGCCAACATGCAATTGCAAGCTCGTTTACCGGTCCCGGCTCTACAATTATCTGCCCACCTTGTGCTAGCAGCATTGCGGACAATACCGCAAGAAGGCAAGGTTCAACCTTCCCATACCCAAATTCGACAAGAAAAAGATGAACCATATATGCTTTTTATTGACCGCCTACGGGATG
>NW_010184079.1:0-7787 GCF_000695765.1 Mesitornis unicolor
CCCCCCACCCCCACGCGTGTCAAAGCAAATGGAAGAATTTGACGCTTTCCTGTGCCAAACCCGTCATATAAGGCTGAGGTACTCCGTAGCCTTCTGCACGTTGGTGAAGACGTGGTGGAAGGAAAGCAAAGTTTGCGAAGGGTCAAATAATACCAAATGCGAGTGTTTTTGCACTGGCCACAGATTACAAAAAGAGATTAATAAACCAAGGTTTCCTGAAAAAAAAAATAGGTGTGCTTTTACTCCCATTTCTGTTCTAAAGGAATGAGTTGTGTTGTTCAGGGTAAAACAAGCAAAAAAAAAAGGCTTTTTCTACACTGTTGTAGGCTATGATACTAAGGTAGTATGGTTCCAAGAGAGAGGGTATTTCAAAGTTGCCTAGCTGGATAATTGCACAGGTAGTGTGTGTATTCTTGAATTTAGATGTTTTGATCAGTGTAATTTGTTATTTCCAGCATATAACAGCTACATCTTACCCCAATATGAAATGTATAGACAGTGTATGACAGACTTCTTAGTACTTTTTCATGGTAAAATATACATAGAAATTACTGTTACGAAAGGGAAGACACAAAACGCTTCTTCATAAATTATCATTAAAAGGCAAAGAAGCAATCACATTGTCTTACATTTGTACTTGAATGGCTACTGTGTATTTCCCTTTGGAAAGAGACTCTTTTCTCCTTTATGGGAAACTTTAAAAATTAATTTAATTATAATCTTTTGGATGTCTTGCCTCTGTGTGAACATCAGTCTTTTGAAAACAAAAAACAAAACAAAAAAATCCCAACTTGCAACAGTCACTTTCTTAATTAATTGCATCTTTTTTTTACTTACTCAGAGTCTATAATGTAAACTTCATTGTAGCTAAAAATGAGCAGAGTGAATAGTGGAGGTTACCTAGGCTGTTCACATATAAGGCTTTGGAAATAAACTTTCTAACTAATTAGACGCAGTGTTTTATTCTTTGGTACCTGCATATTTTCAGGGATGATGCTTGTAGTGTTATGAACTACTTGAAGTTCAGCTTGCAACTGTAGTGTAAAGCTTTATGACTATCTGTAGCTAAATAACTGAGTTGAGTTGTACTGTACAGTATAAATGTTGTATGTCTTTTTTTGCAGCAAAGCTCATCATACTTGGAGCACCTGTCTGCCTGGGGGTGAAATAATCAGCAAAACAGAGTTGAAAGACTATAAATGTAAAAACAGAACTTGTAATATGGGGGAGAAAATCCCGCAATAGTCTTTTTACTGTCTGTAGCTGTGTGTCTTGCTTCTATTACTAAATATGTGCACCAGATAAGTTTTCTGAGTGGAATTAAAATTGTGCTATTTTGTTCTGAAGCTCTGCTGTAGGACAGTTCATCAAAAATAAATCTGAAGTGAGCCATGACAGTTCTCTTTGTGCTGTGCCAGTTTTGCAGAGTAAAACTGACTGTTTTTAATTGAGAACCTTTCTGGAGCAGAGGCAAACAGATGGGAATCTAGGTGAGGGCCTACAAAAAGAGAAAGAAATTACTTGTGTGGCTGAGGAAGGAAGCGTGCTGAAGACTACACTGTAGCTTGTGATCTAACAGTCAGTAAATGTGACTGGGAACTAAAATAAACAGTTGTCCACCTATCATCTGGGATGTGGGAAGTGCAAGAGTCGCAGAAGTACTCGAGTACTTGACGCTTGCTGCTGTAGTGCCAATCTTGTCATCCACAGAGCTCTGCTAGAGCTTGGAATTAGGCGTGGAGAGGTGCTCAAGGGTAAGAATATCTTACAGATCAAAACAGGCACTCCGTTGTCCTTGGGTGTATGGTAAGAGCGTAGGCGGGTCCTCTATGAATTGGTCCATCTAAGTAATGCTTAGATGACTTTCAGGTACCTACCTGACATTTGAGAGTGTTCTTCAGGGTAAGCTCAAGTTGTTGTGTGTTTTAATCAAAATTGCTCTCTTAGTAAACAGATTGCTAAGCATGCCCTGTGCAACAGAAGTTCATGTTTAGCGTGTGGCTGCAAGCACTGCCACTTTTTTTGCCTCCGGACAAATACAGAAGCAGCCCCAAGTGTGTAATGTCGGTGTGTTGAATCCCTGCTGAGTTGGGGCAGGCTTCTGCTGTGTTCTGTTGCATCTAGGTCAGGTAGAGGGATATTTTAGACAGCCTCCTTGTTTGAGAGATTGAAAGAGTATCTAAAGTAACTACACCTTCATATTCGAAGACAAACTTTGTTTTCCTGCTCAGACGTGGTTAAGATGGTCTGTTTCTATTCTTGCATAAAGCAGGGGAAAAGGAAGCTTTTTTCTTACTTGAATGTTGTTAATAGGGAACCTGTTTTGAAGTTGATTGAGTTTTCAAAGTTGTTCAGCAGTTGACTGCAGTAGAGCTTTAGTATCTCACTTAAAGCGTCTAATGTATCACGTTCTCCTTAGGGCATGTCAACCGTGAGAAAACTGAGTGGGACAGGCATAGTAGAAGCAATATTCTGATGAAGCTATGGCAGTTTGCTTTGCTTGTAGTAGATGAGCACTGTTTGGAGAAAGTCAAAGACCTTGTCTGCTGGCACGAAGTATTTTTTCATTGAGCAGTTGAAAGAGGATACCTTCAAAGGCAGCAGTAGGTTCTGGCTTGAAGCTCTGCTCTGTTGAGCTTTAGAATGTCTAAAGAAACACTGGACAACTAAAAGTGAAAAGGGTTTTTTATTATTGTGTGTGCCTGTTTATGTATGCTGCTGTGAGCTCCTGACATACTGTGTGTTCCTCTCTAGCAGCAAGGAAAGGGAGGAAGGCTGTAAACGCCAGGTTGGAAATCTGCCTGTTAGGCAGCTTTTGAAATATAAAATTATCTGGGGGCCCTCTAGCTATTCAGGATGCTCTTTTTTTCAATAGCAGTGCTTTAATAGTAATTTTTACTACTGAAGCAACAGAGTGAAAGTTACTGTAAAACCCACCAGGAATGTATGTAGCAGAGTTAAAGGAACTTTTTAGAGTTGAACCAGGCAGAAGAGGAGGCATTCAACAATATCTTCTATGCTGTTCCACTCAGCTTTCTAGTTATGAATCTAAGGACTAGATGTTATTTGAAGTAAATCCCTGCTACGCAACTGTGAAGAGACTGCTAGTTGCAGTACACATGGTTAGTTCATTCTTGGCCAAGGGAGGAAGGCCAGACCGTAGTGCAGGAGTGGGACAGCCTAGTCTTTCTCATGGACCGGTGTTTACATCCTGTGGCAGAGAAGCAGCATCTCCTGTTTCACTTCAGCCTGAGCTTCTCTTCAGGGAGCTCCTAGTTTCTTAGATCACTTTGTGTCATTCCTGCAGCTGTTGCAACACAGGAAGGTGTCTTAAATCTAAATGACTTGAACAGGTCTTCTGCAAAAAGGATATTGAGTTGCAACTGTTACTCATTCATGAGATAATTTTCAATATAACTTTAATCACAACTGTGAGAAAATTTATATTATTAAATACCTGGACGGCACTGAAGAACTAGAACAGAGCAGTTTATTTTCTTAACTGAAGACAGACTTAAAGCAAGGATCTGTAGTTATTCTTGACTTTTTTCATAGAAACTCTGAGGAGAATGTGCTCTTTGTATCAAAATTTGTTAAGATTGAGGTGAATGTTACTCTTACTTGCCTTAATATAACATATTAAGTCTTGAATTCATTAGATAATCTGAATTAAAGGAAATGATGTTAAAAAATATTTCCTTTAGTGTGGCTTACTAGGTGAAATTAGATGTTGAAAGTTTTTTCCTAAAAACTTTAATTTACTCTCTATATCCCAAATAATCTTAGTTGTGAACACCAATAGTCCCTGCAACTGTTTTTTTTGTTTCTCTATATTAGTTGTCTTAGCTTTTGAAGTCTTGTCCTATTTTTTCCACTCATAGTCTCAGTTTCTGCAACCTAACCAGTTGTGCCTTCATTTTTTTTTTCATGTCTGCAATGAAAGGAAGCTTCTTAAAAGCATTCTTACATCAGAAAGAAGCAAAGAGAGTACCACCATGTCTGTGTTAAAGATGAACTGCAGATATCTGTGAGATACTCCTGTGGAGCTGAAGAGGGAGATACAGAAGAAACTGTATGTTGCTAGATGTGGGACTTCAGCACTACTGAAATCAAAGTGTTCTCGGTAGTTGCAGGGCCAGACTAGCTACTTGTGGTTTTTTTCAGGAGGTTCCTTGTAGGGTCTGTATTTTTCATTTAAGATGAAGCTGGTATGCTGAACAGTGCATCAGAACCCAGACAATGCTGAAAGTTAAATTGTGCAGTTGTACAATCCTTGCTTACAGTCAATCAAACTTCTGTAACATCTGGTCTGATACTTCCCCTAAAAGTGATTCATTAGAAGACGAGTAGAAAATTGCAACCTGTTTTGTTTTTTCCTGAATGTGGAATGGAAGTGATCTGTTTAGTGAAAGTTATCTAAGATTTGTATTCTCTGCAATGCAGTATTTAGGACCAGATTATTTGTTTATAATGTGATATTTACAGTTGGGACTGAGCTGTGCATGGCTGTGTTCAGGCTTACATGATTAGCATGTAAGCATGAGCATGGGGGTAGCCCAGTGAGCCTCTTACAATGCAGGAACCTCTTCTGTTAATTTTGCAGATGTGAAGTAGCTAAGGTGAGTTGTTAAATGGTGTAAGATGTAGTCAGTAACCCTCCTCTGATCTTTTATTGTGAAGCTACTTACAAGATAATGCTCTGAAAACTTGCAAGATGACCCATAAGCATAGTCTACTTGGCTTCATGTGATTGCTTTTTGCATACGGTATTGTTGAAGGATTTCCTTGGGTCTGGAAAAGTGTATAAATAAATACTGCATGCAAAATCTTGACTCTTACGCTTCTGTAGTTACATAATTAGTGAGTATAAGGCTATATCATACTGTCTTTCTGTGACCCTTGACTTGTTTAAAATGGAGAATTGATAAGGATTCTGGGAGGGCGATGGTTTTATTCTCATTTAGGGAATGATTCTTTAGTTATTTACTGCCTACTGTTTATATTGGTGCAAGTATACAGAACATGCTATGTGTTTTCATGGATTTTATGAATAGCATCAGAAATGAGTTATTGGCAAGTGTGAGTTCACCTTCTGAGTTCTTGCACATATTATACCAGTTCATAGATTAATTTCCAAGATAGTTTTTATATCAACAGTATTCACTGAATAGAAGTATACAATTGTAGATCACTTGGCCTTGTGTTCTGTGTATGCTGAGAAATGCTGTGTTCAGAATCCAACTTCTGCTGGTATCAGTTATTTGAGAATGTGTCATGCTTCTAGAAATTGATGTCAAATTGTCATCTTAGCACTTGGTGGAACATAAGAGATTGTGTAGTAGTCCTGTGGCATCAAGAAGGAGCACTGGAAGAGGCAAGAATAGCTGGCTGTCATGCTGGAGAATCACTTTTCCATTTTTCTGATATATCTTTTCTGACTTAAAGTAGCAGATTAGGTGGGATCTCACCAAAGAAGAGACAACCCATTACTTGATATAGATCATCCTGGGCATTGAGAAGGTTTGGAGGCCAATAGGGGGAAATCTGTAATACTATAATAAACAAACATTTTTTTATTATTTTTTTTAGCTGGATGCTTGGCCTTCAAATATTCTTACTTTTAGTGTACAGCTTTCTACTTGCTTTTTTGTATCTGGATACTAGAGAGAAACAAGCAGTTCTGAATGATACCTATTTTTGCTCATTGTATGTTATTACAGTTTATTGTTACCTTTGCACCTTCATATTTGAGCAAGTCCATTGCTTTTTTTTAACAATTCTCTGGTGTTTGGTGGTGTTTTTTTCTCTGATCTCCCTAAATCTTTTCTTTCAGTTAATGCCCTAAGCTAAACTGAGGTTCAGCCAGAGATCTTGCTTACAAAACTTAAGGGTGATAGCTGAAGTTCTGCAAAACCTGAGTAGCTGAAAACAAGGTTTTACAATAAGTGCTTTAGGCCACTGTATGTTCTGGTGTTTGGCATCCTTTTGATCTGTGTGTTGCTTTTCATCAAACTCTTAAGAGTAATCTCAGAAGAAAAGTGCTGTATCTATGTGGGTAGGTATTAGAAAATAAGAATACTTCATGTGAAGCCTAGAATGAAGAGATCAAGTAGGTTGTATAGTTTTGTTACTGACAGAGTAACCTGATGCTACCTCTTTCTTTTCTGCTAGAAATCTGGGTCCTGTCTAGCCAGGAAAGTGATGAAGAAGCAACATTAAGTGCACTTTAGTTTGGACTTAATTTAACTACAGTATTAACTACAATATTTTGAACAATGTGGAGTCTTGCTAACTGAAAGTACATCCTGCTTCTAGCCAGAGGCAAGATCTTAAGACACAGTTTGCAAATACTTTTTTCAAAGACAAATATATCAACTTGAAAATACTTGTATATTCAGGTAATGTAATTCTTCCATTACTTAATCTTATTGTGGACTGTTTTTAAATGAAATTTGGTGCTGTAAGTTTCACAGAGGAAAGCTGAAGCTGCTTTTCCAAGCTGAATGCTGAATCTGCTGTGATAGTAGAAGTGAAAATAAGGAACCATTCACAGCCTTATCTACAGAAGATTGAAAACATAAATGCCAAGAACCTAAACAGAGGATGCACTGGACAAACTGAGAGCACTCTAAGCAATGTGGAAATACAAGACTAGGGTTTTATGAAGGATAAACTTGCTGCATGGGAAGTCAGGGGGGACTGAAAAGTCATTCTTCTACTCAGGCTTACCCAAAGTATAGCTTGTTTTGAGATTAATGTATTTAACTTGCTGGAAGTAACACTCTTCTTCAGTACAAGATTTAGGATGTAGTAGAAGCACTTGATCAAGTGCTATGGGGATTGTCACAGTCCAAATAATAGATGACTCTTAGAAAACCAGACGCGCCGATTTGTATTTAGAAAGGTCTTCCCAGCCAAACCTCTGGAGATAATTTTTAAGTTTTAGTATGCTTTGGACATCTTCTGCTACCTAATCAAAATATGCATTTGATTTGACTTACCTTAACACTCACAATGCTGTTATGACAGATTTCCTCAGAAAAATGGCAAACTTTGAAGATGCAAAGGAACCAAAAAGTGTGGTCTGTACAAAAACTAAAATGATCTTAAGAAGATTCAAACAGACTCTTGTGGAGGTTTGATTAAACAAGTTTAACCCTTACTAATTTGGTAACTCTCTACTAAAGATCTAGTTCATGTAATAGAAAATGGTGAGGAAACGACTGATTCAAATTCATTTGGTTAAAGTTATTCAGCTTTTTTGGTAGGTGTCATTGTGTCTGTGAGCTCAGACTTGCAAGCGTGATTTGCTTACCTTTGGGTTCCTGCTCATAACTGTCAGATTCTTCCCTCTCTGAGACTTTTGGGACTGTCACAAAGCTGCTCACAAAGCAGATGCAGCAGTTCACAGCTTGGCAAACCATTCTATGATAGATAAGCCAGCAGTTGTTTTAGAGGTTTGTTTTGTTGGTTTGTTTTTTAAATACCCTTGTTTGAAGCTTGTGACTACTTAGCAGTTGCCTCAGAAACAACCAGGTTGTATGTGCATCAGCATATGGGCAGAGGCGTGGAGGTCAACTTCTACAGTTGTGATCTTCTAGTCGAGGTGTGTTCGTGCGTTGTATGTTCTCTGAGGACCTGCCATACCTAGGTTCAAGATGCTCTGCCACGCTTCCAGAAACCGAACGGGATGCTTTGCCCAGGTTTCAGCCACTTCAGTTAAGCATTTCAGACCTTTTACAAACACATCTTAATCAGCCTTTAACACAGTCTCCCACAGCATCCTC
>NW_010184080.1:0-5089 GCF_000695765.1 Mesitornis unicolor
GCTATGCACAGCCATGTGTGACTTTGCACAGTTGAGCATGGTTGCGTGCAGTTGTGCATGTGTGTGCATGGTTGTGCATGGCTGTGTGTGGTTGTGCACAGTTTTGTGCAGCTATATGTGGCTGCGCGTGGCTGTGTGCTGTTGTTTGCAGTTGTGTGCGGCTGTGCGGGCCGCGGAGGCGGGAGGGTTCCCCAGGCGGGGGGGGCGGCACTGGGGGGTTCCAAAATGTGGGAAACAGGGAGGGGATGCCGGGGCCAGGGGCACGGGGGGGGGCAGCCAGGCCCCACAGCCCCTGCCCACCCGCAATTAATAAAAAACCCCACAACCCAACCGAGAACAATAACGGCTCAATTAGGGGAGCGGGCACACAAAAGGCCAGCAGCTCCCTGCCCACGCTGGCTGTGGCTTCCCAGCCTTCGCCTTCCTCCCCTGCCCCTCCCTTGGCCTTTGGGTCAGTATTTGCAGGGCTCCTCCTCCAGCACCATATAGCCCCTGCCCACCCGCAATTAATAAAAAACCCCACAACCCAACCGAGAACAATAACGGCTCAATTAGGGGAGCGGGCACACAAAAGGCCAGCAGCTCCCTGCCCACGCTGGCTGTGGCTTCCCAGCCTTCGCCTTCCTCCCCTGCCCCTCCCTTGGCCTTTGGGTCAGTATTTGCAGGGCTCCTCCTCCAGCACCATATTAGGGGGTTCCCTGCTAGCTCGGGGACAGCTCTGGGGGTCTGTGTGATGGCCAGTGGCACCCCATGCTCTTGCCATGAGGCCATTGACCTCCTCGCGCATCCTGAGGCTCCCAGGGGATGTCACCCACATGTGATCACAGACAGAGGGAGAAACCTGTGGGCAGCCTCAGGCTGGGAATGGCTTTGGGGTGTAGGGGAGTGGAACTGGGGAGATGGCTTCCCACATCCCCAGGAGGGGCACAGCTAGAGCCCTTTTCCCAATGAGCCAGCACAGGCAGTGGCCAAGGGACGAGCTGCCAATCTGCTCTGATCTTGCCCTGATTTGTGGGAACCAAATATTCTACCTCTGGGATAAAGATGCACACGCATCGACATGTGTGCTCTACCCTCAAACCAAGGTGTGCAGCTTGGAGTGCTTGACGACAACCCCCCCGTCATTAAACACATCCCCTGGAGTGCCGATGGAGTTGTAGCAGGGAGGAAAAGCAATCCCTATGCACCCCATATCACCCAAAAATGCTCCCAGGACTGTTTCCCCTCCCCAACCCAGCGCAGCTGCTGCCAAACTGGGAGCCATGGAGATTTCTCTGATTTTCCAGTGCTCACTGGCAGATGGAGTCGGTTAAGACTGAGAGTGAGCAGAAAATCAGGGGAAACAGGAGCTGGGGAAAGAAGGGGCCAGGGGCTGCTGCTGTGGAAGATGGTCCCCGGGGCCTCCCGATACCCCCTGTGATGCTGCAGAGACAATTAATTAATGAATAAATTCCCAGGCATGGCCAAGCCATCCTCACTGGGGCACTGGGTCACGGCTGGGGCTGGCGGGAGGTGATAGCATCCCCTTCTGCCCCAGCCCCAGGGTGTCCAGCAGCATCCCATGGTGCCGTGCCAAGCAGGTGGCCTTGCTGGGGGACCAGTTGGGATGCGCCACTGGAGCCAAAGAGCTTTTAATCTGCCTCTTTCCAGGGAAGCTTCTCCCACCGTGACGGCTGCAAAGCAGCCCTGGCCACCAGGAATTTGTCACTATACTCTGGGAAAGCTCCTTCCCGCCAGCTGTCAGCAGCTTAGCCATCTGGGTACAAGCGCCTTGAACCAAGGAGAGCCAAGGTGAGGGGCTACAGGGTCCTGCCCAAGCCCTGAGCAACCCTGCCCAGCACAGGGATGATGCTGGATCAGCCTTGGCACAGCCAAAGAGTGACGCTTGGAGCAGCCCCCTCCAAGGCTTTGGGGAGCGGCTACCTGAGAGGTGGCAGGGTTGGAGGGGATGTTGTTGTCTTTGGGGTCACCAGGATCTCGCTTCTCCTCTTGCTGAGGGCCATGGGGACCTGCCCAGGGGCTCGGGCTGTGCTCCCCGGCCCCTCCTCTGCTGCCCCATCCAGACACCCAAACTGCCCCGTCCTACCTACTGCTGTGCATTCCCCAGCCCTGGGGCATCATCCAACCCCATGGGGCATCCTTGAACCCCAGGGGCCTCATTTTTACCTTATGGGGCATCCTTGAACCCCAGGGGCCTCATCCTGACCCTGTAGAGCATCCTCTGGCTCCAGGAGCATCATCCTCACCCTATAGGGTATCTCCTAACCCCAGGGATGTCATGATGACCATTTAGGGGAAACCCTAACCCGGAGGCATCATCCTGACCCTACTGGGGTCCTCCTAGTCCCAGAGGCATCCCCTTGCTCCACACAAGCTCCTGGGCCCCAGGATGTTTCAGACGGGGCAGGCAGGCTGCCTATACATCCCCAGGGTGGACGCAAGGCTTGCAGATCCCCACTCGGGGCCACAAGAAGGGCTGAGCCTTTGTGGCCTCCCCTTTGTGCCCCAGGATTCACACATTCAGGCTTTTATTCGGCAGCCGGGAAGGAGGAGGGTGAAGGGGGCAGGAGAGGGGGGAGAAGGGCTGGGAAGGGGGGAATGGCGGGAAACGGTGACTCCCTTTGTGTGACTGCAATGGAGACAAGGACTGGGGGACACCCTGCCAGTGCCCCCACTCTGCGTTTTGCCGTCTCAGTGCAGACACCCATTGGCAGCATGAATGAAGGGCTCACGGTTCCCCCAGGCTGGGACACTGTGTCCTCTGGCCCGGACTCCTGGGTCCACGATGGGGCTGATCCCATGGAACGAGGAGCCTCAGGCACCTCCCTCACAGATGGGTAGGTGAGTGGGTGAGGGGCTTTTGCAGTGGGTCTGGGATGCCAGGGCCACAGGATGCTGCCTGGTGCCACAGCAGCCCTGAGCAGAAGGGAAGGGCTGTTATCCCCATCCTACGGTGGGGAACCTGAGGCACCAGCTGCCTGGTTCCCCTATGGGACGCTCCCATAGGAAGCGTTTGTGCCCTGGCCGGGGCCCAGCCACCACAGGAGCCGGCAGCCGCGGGAAGTGAGGCAGCCAACTCTACCTGACATGGGGCAGAGGGCACCAAAAACAGCACAAAAACCTCTGCATTGGAGAACGAGCAGGATAACAGCCCTTTCCGCCACAGCAGAATGAGCTGGTTTGGCCAAATAAACAGATTTGAAGAAAAACAAGAAATTCTGCTGCTGGACAGAAAGCTGCCGGATGCTTGACACAGTAAATGCCATAATTCAGCCAAGAGGAATATGCTGGCTTGCAGTGGGGTGGGAGCAGCCATGCTCCACCCGCGGGGTGTATGGAGGATGCCATGGGCAGCGCAATTCCCGTAGCACCTCATTTGTTGCTTTTCCAGCTTCATTTTTCCTCCTACGCTGGGTTTCCCACTCCTTCCCCCTTCTCTCTGCCCTGCTCGGCTCCTGCCTGCTGCTAAAACCCAGGAGGATGTTGGCATCCGCGGGAGCTAGATCCTGCCCTCGGGCCCAGCCTGGCCCCAAAATGAGCACCAGACCTTTGGCAGTGAAGCATAAAATAAGCATCAGACTCTTCTCAAGGGAAAATGTGTTGTGTATCAAACCCACCGGGCAGGCTCGCAAGGCAGGATCTTATCACAAACAGATAATTTTATACACACATATATATTTTTTTTTTTAATTTATTCAAAGTCCAAAGCTCCCAGCACTCTTTGGAAACCATTTCTTGGCAAGGAAAAGTGTGTTATGATCAGTGGGGGCACCAAATACCCAGAGGTTTGGTCTGGCTAGTGGCATTTGAAAAGTTGTTACTGAAATAATACTGAGAAAGTATTATAACAAGCTGTGTGCCTTGCCTCTGGCTCGGGTGGTTTGGGAGGGCTCAGGGACTGAGCTTTTCCAGTGCTGAGTCCCTGTGGGCATCAGCAATGGGGAGGAAAGCTCCCTGGATGAGGGTCCCATGCCCTGTTTCCAGCTGGGTGTCTCATATCCCATCGCTATCTGGGATACTTCCCATTCCTGGACAGAGTCTTGTACCATTTGCTACTGAGGACACCTGCACAGCCTGGAGGAGCAGAAGCCAGAGGCTGGGGGCTGGAGCGCCCGTGGAGGGGGGCAGTGGTGGGGTGGGAGCAGGCAGGGCTGGGAAGCCAGCGCGGCACAGCCCAGCACAATGAGGCCTTGTGGCCGCCGGCTCTGATGAGAATCGGCCCTGACAGCAGCTCCGCCAACCGGGTCACCCACCCGGCACGGGGCCACACAGCCCCCAGCCCCGGCCTCGCTCACTCAAAGAGAGGAACCCCAAACTGACCCACCCTGGGAAACATGGGGATGCAGCATTTAGAAATACCACTATAGATAATATATATAAATACCAATATATATAATACCAATGTATCTAATTTATACAAATAGTAGGGCTGTATCCAGCCCCTCCAGTTGGTGCTGGTGCAGGGGGAGGCAGAGCTTTCCACAACAGCACACAATGGCACCAGCACTTGCCTGCAGCACCCATTGGTGAACATCCCACTCAGCTTTTTAAAAAAAGGAGACACACATGCTACAAATACAGCTTAGTTTATAAAAAAAGAAGTCACAAATTTGGTATCGTTATAACTTTAGTGCACATACGATGCCCCCAACCCCCATGGTCAAAAATTCCCCCCAACTGCCATGGCGTTCCCCACCTCCAGCAATCTGGCATGGTGGGACCTGGCAGCCACCGCAAGGCAATGGTTCTGGCTGGCGGTGATGAGTGGCACGGCCCTGGGCTGGTGGTGATGGTGGCATGTCCCGACCTCTCCCTGCTCCCACGGCACCCTCTGCATGGGTGCTTTGGTCCTGCCTCAGCCATGCCGGGGACACCGCTGCTCCCTGCGCCAGCCTTCCTTCCTCCTTGCCATCCCCCTTGCTCTCTTCGGCCTCGCTTCTCTTCCTCAGCATCCTCCTCGTGGCTCCTGCCCATGCCTTGCATCGCAGGCAGGACCAGGGCAAGGCTTGCCACTGCCCTGCTCCCCCATCCACACTCCAACATTGCAAATCCACCTTCTGGCTCTTCTGCACCCCACCATGTCCTCAGC
>NW_010184080.1:5154-7067 GCF_000695765.1 Mesitornis unicolor
GCCACCCATCACAGAGCCCTCCCAGGGAGCAGGGCAGCTGCCCCATCGCATTGGATCCTTCATGCACCACAGCATCCCCTGAGCATGCAGCACCCCAGTCCTTAGGGAACCCCCAACCCATCACCAGACACTGCTGCACCCCTCACACGGGCAAGCGAGCCCTGGGAAAATCCCTTCCCTGCCAGTAGGATTTTCACAGGAACCCTCAGCCCGGTGACAGGTCCTGCCAGAGCCTGGCTACATGGTGAGGACCAAAGCACCGTGTCCCCTCTGGGCACCATCCGTGCTGGCACACCGCCCCAGCGGCTCCCCAGGGATGCTCTCACTGCCTGTGGCACCCACGAGGCCGAGCTATCCCCACCCCCCCCAACCATGGGTAACTCGCAGGGATTTTGGCGCATGCGTCGTGCCCCCTCGTAGATGCGCTGGAAGTCCCTGTAGCGGGGCGCACAGCTCAGCCAGGCTTCACCGAAATGCAGCCACCCCGTGAAGAGGAAGGTGCCAGGGCCCGGCTTGACCCCACAGCGCAGCGGGGTGCGGATGCTGCCTGCTGGCCGCCCTGGCCACTCCCCTGCCTGGAAGAGGGGGAACTTTTGGCGGTGGATGCGGGCAGCGCTCACCCCGATGACGGATTCCTGCAGCTCCACATCGTTCGAGACACTCCGAATGCTGCCACGGATCACTGCGGAGGGAAGGCAGGGAGGGGTGTCAGCATGTCCCTGTCCCCAACCCCATCCCTCTCCCCAACCCCATTCCCACCCCTGTCACTCTCCTCATCCCCATCCTTGTCCCGATCCACATTCCTGTCCCCATGCCTGTCCCCACCATTGTCCCCATCCCACACTGGCCTCTGTGACACTCCTGAACACAGCCCAAGCCATGCCAGCCTAGGAAAAGAAGGCCAGGGCTGCCTGCGGGGCTGTTGCACCTCCAGTTTGAGTTTCCTCCCCCCTCCCCAGGGCCCCAGGGGGCCTGCACTCACCAAAGTCACTAGTGCAAATGGCCATCAGGATCTCAGTGTCGTTGCATGGCCGGCATGCCCCTGCAACAACCAAGTATAGCCCATCACCACCTATCACTGTGGTGGCTCCCAATGGCTCCCAGTGCCCAGCCATGGTGGCGGGGGCCACCCTGGATCTGGCCCCTCCATATTCTCACCACCCTGCAGACCAGGGACACCGCAGCAAGGGAGATAGTGTCAGCCAAGGGGAAACTGAGACAGTCTGGAATGCTCAGCACTCACCTTCTCCAGCGAGGCTGGCAGCGGGCAGACCCGGGTGCAGCCTCCCCGCAGCTCATAGCGAAAGGCGGCGATGCGGCGGCTGATGTCGCGGTGCGGAGTGGCCTGCAGGAAGAGAGCTACCTTCTCCCAGGGCAGCCAGCTGAAGCAGCGGACACGGGGCCGGGGGGCCTCTGGCAGCAGCAGCTCCAGCCCCCCCTCCCTCTCCAGGTAGAGCTGAGCCCCTCGGAAGCTCCCAGTGGGTTTGACGCAGGCAGTGATGTGCTGGAGGTTCCTGTCCTTGGTGGCAGCAGTGATGGGGGGGAGGCGGGGCCAGGCGGGGGCGAAGGCCCCCCGTGGGGTACAGCCACTCCAGCGAGCCCTCAGCACAGTGCAGGGAGAGCTGCTCCACGCTGCCTGCCTCCTGTGACAGCCCGCTGCAAGGCACAGTACCCACCGTCAGTCAGGATGCCCCCCAGGGGGCAGGGACATCCCCCCCAGCCCATGTTCCCGCAGCACTGCAGCACCCCAAGCAACAACTCTGCAGGGGTGTGTGGGGTGAATTTGGGGAGGAATAGCATCAAACCCTCGATGCCTCAGACTTGGGGTGTGAGTGCATCATTTGAGGGATGCTTGTGTTTGTGGCACCCTCTTAGGGATGCTCAGGCAGGGCCGCCTTAGTTGGTCAGCTCCC
>NW_010184081.1:0-252 GCF_000695765.1 Mesitornis unicolor
CCTTTGCCCCGGGCAGGTCCTGGCATCCAAACTGCAGCAGGGTCCTGACCCCTGGGGGCACCACTCTCCTGCCGTGCTCCACGCTTTCTTTTAAAATTATTTTTATTATTATAATTATTTTTCTCCCTCTAGTGATGGTGTCAATGCAGAGAAGAGGAGGAAGGGAGCAGAGCTGTGCTCCCTCCCCACAGGGCTTCGTGAGGCTCCGGCTTCACGGTGGGGAGGTGACATTCCTGAGGTCAGCGGCTTCCC
>NW_010184081.1:766-973 GCF_000695765.1 Mesitornis unicolor
TTCTTGGGGGTTTTGAGCTCAGCTTTGCCCAGAGAAACATGGATGGGTTGGTGCCGTACCAGCGGTGCTGAGCTTCGAGTTCACTCTCGAAATGGTGGTGTCTGCTCAACAAAAAGCTGCTGTGAAAGCTGCTCCCTTGGGGAGTGGTGGATGGGACCCCCGGGGCAGGGAGGTCTCTGCGATCCAGGAGGGCTTGTGGCCGCGTTT
>NW_010184081.1:999-1332 GCF_000695765.1 Mesitornis unicolor
ATGGCAGCGCGAGCACCCCCGGCGTCCCTGCCTGCCCCACGTGTTTTTGACTTGCACCACCTTCTCCTCCCTGCTCTGCCATGGGATTCCCCAGCCACATCCGTGTTGCTTGTACATGCGTGGCACGGGGCTGCGTGGTGTGCTGGGAGCACACGTGCCCACACACGACAGCCACCAGTGCGTCCTGGAGCTCCATGCGGGGTGATGTGGGTCCCATGGAACCACTGGTGTGTGTGGTGGGGGTGCACCCATTTTTTACCTCTTGCCCAGGGAGCAGTGGGTGTCAGGGCTGGGTGCCCCCTCCCCGGGGCGGTGGTGGGTGCAGGCAGGATG
>NW_010184081.1:1430-1689 GCF_000695765.1 Mesitornis unicolor
GCCGGGGGACTGCTGGGCCCCCCCTGGAGCAGAGATGGTGGCAGCTGTCTGCCCAGGACCCCCTGTCCCTGTCCTGGGAGGTCTCTGCTGGGCAGGGATGGGGTGACCACAGCTGGGGGGATGATGGTTGAAGGTGGGTTGTGTGGATGCTGGCTGCAGTGTGATTCCAGAAGTGCGGGAGCGTGGGCTGTCCCCCTTGAGTAAGGGTGCCAGTGGATGCTGGGAGGGACAGCACACCCCCAGAGCTGTCAGCGTGACT
>NW_010184082.1:0-4165 GCF_000695765.1 Mesitornis unicolor
CAAGCTGGAACATAGGAGGTTCCATCTGAATGTGAGGAGAAACTTTCTTACTGTGAGGGTGTCAGAGCACTGGAACAGGCTGCCCAGAGAGGTTGTGGAGTCTCCTTCTCTGGAGACATTCAAAACCTGCCTGGACGCATTCCTGTGTGACCTAGTTGAGGTGATCCTGCTCTGGCAGGGGTTTGGACTGGATGATCTTTCGAGGTCCCTTCCAACTTCTAAGATTCGGTGATTCTGTGAAATGTCTCTTAGAATATTTAGTTTTGTTATGTAGCTCTTTGGATTTAACTGTGACACTAGGATGAAGGGCTTGTCAGATATCAAGCCACTAATATTACTGTCTGTAAGTTGGGTTTAAATATATTTTTAAATTAATTGCAAGCACTGTCACCTCAAGAAAACAAAATAAATGGAAAAGAAAGAAACAAAAATTGTGGGTTTTTTTGATAAATTAGAGGCAAATATTGGCCTGATTAAGAAAACAGTCTAAGTTTGTTATTTGAAGGACATGGAATAAGCTATTGAATTAAATATTTACAGGTATGAGGATCTTAATAATTTCATAGGATAGAATCACAGAATGGTTTTGGTTGGAAAAGACCTTTAAGATTATCGAGTCCAACCATCAATCTAGCCCTACTAAGTCCACTACTAGACCATGTCCCCTAAGCACAACATCTACTCATCTTTTAAACACCTCCAGGGATGGTGGGGTGGGTCACCCCTCCCCCCCCCGGCCCAGCCTGTTCCAGTGCTTGACAACCCTTTCAGTGAAGAAATTCCTCCTAATATCCAAAATAAACCCACCCCAGTGAAACTTGAGGCCATTTCCCCTTGACCTGTCACTAGCTACCAGGGAGGAGACACTGTCCTCCACCTTGCTACAGCCTCCTTTCAGATAGTTGTAGAGGGTGATAAGGTCTGCCCTCAGTCTCCTTTTTTCCAGACTAAGCAACCCCAGCTCCCTCAGCTGCTCCTCATAGAACTTGTGCTCCAGACCCCTCACCAGCTTCATTGCCTTTGATTTGCAGAATAAATTCTTTATTTCAAGAAGGGATACAGTACTTTGAGGTTTTTTCTTTTTATCTGCTTTGAAAGAACATTTGTGTATAATCTTGAACAGTCTCTGTGTGAGTTTAGGTCCGTACAGAAATATAACCAATATGTGTTTGGATTTTCCTACATCTGCTTACGTAACTTTATACCCTGTGAGCTGTGTTCTAGAGATTTCAAGGAGAAGGGTGGATAATAGGGACTATTTGACATGTGTAATATGTGGCAAATCTGGCCTTCTTTCATTTTTGCCTGTCTTGCACTGTTACTTTGTTGTTTACCTTTTCTTTGTTTCTACAGTTTTATTTTTGCAATTTCTCATTGAGCTCCATTATTTTGAACAGACATCAGTGAAGCCACTATTTGTTATTTTCTGAGGGTCGAGGAATGCTGTGAGTCTCCCTACATTGGTAAAAAGTGATTTTTTTAATCTCCTTTGCATATCGTCACTTCTCATCTGTCTCATTGTTCCAACACGTTCAGTTTTGCCCTCTGAGTATCACAGGTGGACCTGATCAGTTCAGCCCTTCTTTTCTCTGATAAAGGAATATGAATCTGCTATCATACAATGTTATTCTTCAGCTGTCCACAGTAATGAGTGCTTATAGTTAATCCCACTGCCTTTGCACTTACTGTTTTTGTACTGTGAGAAACATTTTGAAGGCATAAGATTAGGTCACAGATTTGTGTGGTGCTTTTAAGAGCATGCAGTAATACTCTTATCTCCTTGTCTTGCTCGTTAAAGTAATTTTTAAACAATTTTAAAATGTATCTCTACAACTCTCATTTATATACAGTTATAGTTTTCACCTTTTAGAAAATCTAAGTTTGTTAGGAAATAGGAAAGGCCAGTGTTATCTTTTAGAATCTTTGATATGTCAAGTAAAACTGTCTGTTGTGGTATGAATTCTAAGTAACACTGTTAGTTAAATAGCTAAAACCCATGCTAGAGCAGCTAAGAGAAGAGGCAAGGTTTTAAGGCTCTTGTCCTGAATTCAAGGCTTAAAAAAAAAACCCCAACACACAGCCTCTCTCTTAGGTCAGAATATTAATTTTGTTGAAAGCCAGTTGGACTTGTGCATTTGAGAAGGATACATTAAAAATTGGATGCAGTGTATGATGAAATATTGTAGATGTTGTAAATGCATGTGTTAAAATGTTTAAATTGGGTTCAGATTGAAATTGTCAGAGTGATTGAAGAAGCAGGGGAGCAATGATCTTTTAAGTTCTTCCACAAATTTTTTTTAATATGCTTGATATTTTTATAACAGACTCTAGCTTACCTTCCATTCCATGCTGCTAGCATCCTGAATTGAAAATTATGGCATAGCTTAAGGAAGAAGTGGATTGAGGTGCTTCTTATTACTGACTGTTCCCAGGCAAAGTGTTTTAAGCAAACTGGTTAATGGAGGTAAATTACATTATAGGGGGAGCTGGCCTTAAAGTGATCTTTCTATTATGCCTTCTGATAAAATGAAATTGTGTTTGAGTTGTGTAAAATGATAAATTAATAACTGCAGTGTGTAAACAAGAAAAAAAGAGTCTGTTTTGACTGGTTAAATAAATAAAACAGAAAATTCATGACATTAATTAGGTTTTTACTTTAAGATACTAGAAATAAACTTTTAATTTTGAAGGAGCCTGAAAAACTAATAGATACAAGCTAACAGCTCACCAAAAGTCTCTGGCCTTTTGTATCAAAGTGCCTGTATCACAGTTTTGGAAGCCAAGTTTAATGGTTGAAGTCCCACACAACCATCTATAAATTTTACCAGTTTTGAAAGAAGAAAATGATGTTGCTGTACTGGATCACACTGAATTTGTGTTTAGCCCAAATCTCAGAATATTCTCCTACCTTCCAGGTATCTGTAACAGAGACTTCCTCAGCCAACTATAGTGTTCATCCTTTTCTAAATTACTCTTACAAGATTTTCGTTTCCTGAATGTCTGTTGTTTCTTTTGAACTTGCATAATGCTTCACATTTGCAGCATTGTGTCATATATTTTCGCTGTTTTATTGCATGCTTACTGAAGAGCCGTGTCCCCTGTTTTTTATTCTGTTTGGGTTTTTTTTCCACCCTTGCTGCTGTCTGTTGTATTTGACTCTAGTTCTCACATGTGAAGAGGCGGTGAACAGCTGCTACTTCATCATCTTCTTCTGGCCACTCAGATTACTGTGGTCTTTCATCACAGTTTTTTAATGTAATAATTATTATAGTTGTTATTTTAAAAAAATTATGTTAATTTATGAAAGAGAGTGGTATTTTTGTATACTTAATGGTTTCTGTGTATTGGTTAGGACTGTGTGCTGAGTTCCTGGAGCGCTTAGCGGGGTATGAAGGAAAACCTACTGGAGTTCTCTGTTATGAGAGGAGGGTGGTGTACATGTGTCCAAATAAACACAGGTAATTACTACATTGCCAAAGGGGTGTATAGAGCTGCATTTTCTTTGTTTTGAATTGTCTTTTTTCACAACTTCAAGGTAATACCTTTGATCTGCTCTTGTGGTTTATGTTGCATCCAGGAAGCAGCCAGTGCTCTGTTCCCCAGGGTGAGCTTTACCTGTGCTGCTCTTGGGAGAGAGATACTTCATCTACATAGCAAGCACCCTTTTTTCTTAATGCAGTGCTGCTGCTTCTGTGGTCAGATAACTCAAAGGGTGGTACACTATAGTTTATTTCCATCTATTCTGCAACTTGCATGTTTTGCCTTACATCTGTCTTAATGTAAATTGCTTTACATTTGCCTTAGTATGTTGACTGTAAGAGAGGCAGGCATCCCTCTTAATGTGACATATATGACATATGTCTTAATATGACATATCTCTTAGGGTAGTAAAACCTGACAGTCACAGTTACGTGCTCTGTGGGATGGGGTAGTTCTGAGGGCTGGTAGAGACATACTGAAGCCCCCATTACTGGATAAGCTGTCCTATCTAGCCAACATTGAATAACTTGCACAAGAACCTGCCTTAACAAACTGCACATTAGTCAGTAGTCATAGCAGAAAGGTCAGTGCCACATGTGTGCCTCTTTCTGACCTGTGTGCTTCATCCATGTCCTGCCTGGCATGTTTAGACAGTGTTGATACAAACTTCACAATCTTCTTGGAA
>NW_010184082.1:4196-10113 GCF_000695765.1 Mesitornis unicolor
AAGAGTAAATTTCAGTCACCTGTGGGTGACTCTGGATGGGTTCATAAAGAATAGAAACGGGCAACATGTTAGGATAAAACAGTGGCTTTCATAAAATCTTCGTAACAGATGGTGATGGTTTATTTGAGAAGGATGGCAGGCAAAAGAGTAAAGGAAAAAAAACACACTTGAGAAAAGAGAATGCTAGTCTATAGTTCATAAAACAGATCTCAGAAGTTCTCATAGTTGTCTTCCTCATCCTGTGATACTTCTGGGGCAACAGATTGCCCCTGACAAGGATATTCTGTGTTATTTCACAGAGAAACTTTTTCAAATGTCTAGTGTTTATTTTTAAGATTCTTTTTGTTGGGTTTTGTTTTGCTGTTGTTTTTTTTTTAATGTGAACATGATTGATAAGGTGACATGGCCCCAGTTCACTAAAGCACTTAAGCATAGGCTGAAGAGCCCTGGTGAACAAATAGCTGATAAGGGAAGTTCTCTAGTGGTCTGATTTAAAAATCCATTTTCCATTTTGATAGTATCCTATTTTCTTGCAAATTGCCATCTTTTAGTACTAATGTTCCCTTGCCTTCAATATAACACTGTAGCAATAGAAGAACTGGTGTTTGGGCTGGCTTTGTGCGACACAGTTTATAAGAATTTAGTGCCACTAAGCTGCAGCACTGTGCACTTTCCTTTTCAATTTGCTTGTGTTTAGCAGTTTGAAAACTGGTCATTGGGCCCAGAGGATAAATGTATATATACTCTGTTGATTTTGGGACACCCATGTTGTTAGAGCACAGTTGGTCGTTAACACCTAGGTAGAACATGCTGTATTCATCAAGGCTTTTGAGCTCTCTTTTACTTGGAGTTTAGGATGTCATGCCTTGGTGACCAGATTGAGAAGGTCTTCATTTGCCTTTTCACAGTGAATTTATGGCCCTTGGCCAAATTAAGTTTGCATACTCTCCTGATGCAATATGTGCATGGGTGTGGAACCACAGATAGAAGTTCTGGCTTTCCTGTAATGGGATAATGGAAAGTCTGTAAGGAATGGGACAATAATTTTTCTGTTACGAATGGGCCTAGGAAATAAGTTTTCAGTTTCACTAATGTAAATCTTCTCTATGCCCATTCAATTTACTATCCGCTGTGCCTCTGTGTCTGCACTAAGAAGTGCTTCAGCACTGTCTAGACTGATTAAGATTCATATAAATAGATGCTTTCTATATGAAATGTATTTTGGCACTGTATTGACACTGGAATATACTACTCTCTTAGCCTTCAACAGTTTAACAAATTTAAATAAAATTATAGTTCATTTTTACAAGGTGATAAAATGAACATAACGGGATTAATATGATAACCTGGCAGCCTGGAATTAGATTATACATACCTGTATGCACAAAATTTGATTAAAGAAAATCGGATTTTCCATTCCACTCCCTCCTTTTGTGACCTTTGGATATTCCATCTCATTTCCCAGAAGGAGCCAGTTCAGACCAGCCAGTCCAAACCTGGTGGTGTCACTCATTCCTCCCTTCAATTGCTTTTTTGTCCATACTGGTTTCTTACTCTGTGAGAACATTTGTTTTCCCTTAACATTCCTAAAGAAATTTTTTTTAGAAATGGCAGTAACATGAAGAGGGTTTTAGAACTTCTTTGGCAGGTGTCTCTCACAATTATTTCCTGTCAGAAAAGAAGTTAAATTAGCTGAGATGAGTTTTGGGATATTAGCAGTAGTTTGTTCAGCTTGCTAGTATTAGCTGTGCAGACTTATTTTGTGTATCAGTCTTTCGTTTTCTTCTTATTTCTTTTTTTTTTTCTTTCTTAAGTTCATATTTCTGTTTCAAATAACACCAACAGTGGGGTTGGTTACAGAAGCCTGCCCAGTCACTTCTGTCACCAGGGCTTCAGAACAGAACAAAAACTGCCAGAACCTACTCTTGAACATACTAAAATCATTAGCACTGCTTTGCTGCCCGACTAGAATCTGCAGTAACATCATTCTCTACTTCAGTGACAGAAAATAACAAATATGATTACAAACCACAACTCGTTGAGATTTCTACATGGGCTCATAAGCAGTGGTCATTGTTTAAGTATTTTATATCACTAATCATTGCTGATCTTCATATTACTAGCTTTTTTTAATCTGGGGTGGGATATGATTTAGAGAAGATATTTTTGTGCTGAGTATCCAGGTCCCACAATAAATACTAGATAGTTTGCTGACTAGAAAAAAATAAAAATAACCTGGCTTGCTATGTTGTATCAGAGCCTCATCCCTGCTCTTTAGAAACTGTTACTGAAGAAACTATTACTATAGTAACTCTTACTGAAGGTGGTGATTGGAACAGGTCCAAGAGCGAAGGGTTTTAGTGCATCCCTTGACCTCTCTTTGCTGCTGCTGGTTCAAACGGTGAGAAGTGGAGAGTGGCCAGCTGAAAGCTGCAGTTGGGTCTCCTCGTGTTAGTCACAGAGCTGGGTTCTCACCTGCTCTTTCAGACAACCTGAAGTCAGACTGCTCTAATAAGACCTATCTGAGTCACATTTCAGCCTGAGGGAGCAGTCATTACTTACTAGGAGCAAATTATTGTCCTGTAGCTTCATCACAGTGAATTTGAGTCATATACAGTCTGACAGAGAAGTAAGATACATGCTTTTGAAAGAACAAAATCTTATGAAAGAAAGGATGCATAAAGAGACATTTTAAAAGGCTTCTGGACCATCTCCACAAAAATCTAAGAGTCTGGTTCTTCCTGGAGGAAAGAAAATTTGCTCCATTGATTATATTTTCTGTTTGATACAGAGCACTGCCTACGCTGCCTCCACCTAGATCTCAGCACAGACACTCTCTCTCTCACACTTTACTGTCCACTTCCTCGTTATTCCAGTAGTTTATTCTGGTTTTGGCAATTTTAGTGTCTCTCTTGAATTGCACTGGGTTGTGCTGATTTGCCCTCACACACATGCTGATTTGTAGCCACTCCTTTTCTCTCTTAAAATACTGCCCTGGGACCCCCAGGTTACATTTGTGACATGTCTCACAATAAGGCATAGTAAATTAATCCTAATTAATTTATTGCCCCTTCAGGTCAAAACACTTATATATGACTAATTTAAATGTTGACAGCAGTTTAAATGCTTAAATACCAATTGCTGTTCCAGGAAAAAAAGTTTTAAATTAATCACTTTAAATTCAAATTTAATGTAGTCAAGTTTAGCAATTCAGTAGACTAGATAGAGCATCAGATTAATAGAACTGGAAGCATCTAATGTTCGAGTGAACAAATTAAGGCATCAATGCTCATTATTTAGGCTTTTAAGGATAAAGTAATGTCAAAGCTGAAGGTTGGTAAAAGTTATTTTTTCTATGACATGTTCAACAACCCTTTATTTTATGGTCAGGAGGTGGAGTAGCCCTTCTTCTACATTATAAATTGTGCTGTGTAATAGTGTGTGTTTGGATGTGTCGCAGTGGCCTGTATCATTCAGGTGCTACATGAAGTAGATCCCTGTGCCCTGGTATGCACCCAAGGAAGCTTATATGAAAAGTTCAGCTTATGTTCTAGTATGACTGAACTGTTTCCTCCTCTTCCAGGTCTTTTTCTGTCTGTAGGTCTGTTGCTAGCAATTTTATTCAGTAGAATCAGTGACAGTAAAATGCTGTGGCGTTGTTCACAGTTTTGCTTTTTCTAACTGACTGTGGCTGTGCAAACTCTGTGAATGCATATCTTCTAATAGTTTTCCAATGAGTATTTTATCCTTGAAAGTTTAGACCAATTTTTAGTAAATAATTTTATTGTGCTTTTTAACATAGTGTACATTCCTGGTATTATGTTATAGTATTATGTTGGTCATTGTAACACCTGTGATGGAATGCAGATGAACTAAATCTCAGGATTTCAGACATCTCTAAATTCCTTTCCCTGTACAGGTTTGTATTGCTGATATAGTACCTTTCTATGTAAACATATATTGAATCTCAGATACCCCTGTTTTAAAAAATGTTACCATAAACTGTTGACCAATGTATGATTACAGCTAAAAAAATGAACCAAATATTAGCTTCTCTGAGGCATGGACTGCAAGTGTGTGTAGAAGATACTGTAATGATGAATTAATTGTGTGTTTGCACTTTTGATACTTCTAGACATGTTTTATCATAGAAAAATGGTCACAAAACTTAAAATTATTCATTTAGGCAGTGAAAATAATTTATGGCACAGAAAGAATTTTTTTATACAGAAAGACTCAAAAGATTTTTTTCCCTGTAGAGGAAGGCATGGAAAACATTCAATTGTTATATACAACGTGGAGGTGAGAACTTGGTTGGTTTATGGCACATGAGGAAAAAGGTGGGAGAAGTTTAATGAAACTGAACAGCTACGGAAAGCAAAAGCTGATATAAAAATATGTAATGTTTGATTAGCTTCAGCCCTAATATAATAGGCCAAAAGAAGTAAAAGCAAAAGGTGAGAGAGGAGGTGGATGTGCTGGGATTAGACATTTGTAGGGTCAAGAGTTATACATGGAGGGAAATGCGTCTTGAGTTACTTGGTACTCAGTCAAATGAATGAAACCATGTTTCCTCTGGATATGTGTCCTTTGTCACCTGAATATCCCCTATCAAATAACACCAGCTCCTTTCCTTCTTCTCCCCTGGACTACACAGGAGACCCCTACCTCTCCTGGGTCAAAAGGCTTTGGCTTGGGTTAGGCGTGATTTGCTTGATCACCCTGTAGGTGTGATGTGATTCGTTGGCTGGGTGCTGCCAAATGGGATGGATAGCTGCAGGCTTTCTGTCTTTCCTTTGGCAGATGCATGAATATAGGTGTTTCTTTAGGCATGTCAGCTGGCTTTCATGGTACTCTGGCAATATAACTGTCTTTCAGACTTTCATGCCCTTTCATTTTAGTTTTGATGAAATTGGCCAAAAGGTTCAAAAGTCATGATTTGGTGATAGAAGAGGGGAAACTGTCATGGCCAGAGTGGTCACATAAGCCTTGTTAAGTGAAACTAGACCTAAATGAGGAAACCTGTTTTGGAAGTAATTTAAATGACCCTGCTTCAGGGCAGAAGAAAAACTCAGACTGAGTTCACAATGTGGAGAAAACGTTTATCTTTCAGCATAATGCTATCCCTTAACTGTGTCCATGTGGATTTCTTGTATCTTCCTGAGAAACATCTGGTACTGGCAAAAGTTGGTGAAATGATACTGAAGAAATTTAATCACTTAAGATGATCGTGTCTGGCAATTGCTAGGCTGCTAAGTCATTCATCTATCACTTTGTCCTTAGTTATCCTGATTAATACATCTTACAAATATTCTTCTTCTAAGTAATTTTGTTGGGCATGTTAATTTATTTTCTGTGTGATCAAAAAATATATATTCCTTCTGAAAGATGGTAAAGGGTAAATTTTAAACCAAAATGCTCTTCTATTTGAGAGCAAGCATGGCTTGTGAAGGGATGAGTAAAAGCTACCTTGCTACCTTCCTTCTTAAATGTGCCTGAAGAGTGGACTGGAAAAGCAGTCACTGACATCTGGACGTAACATATGTTCTGTGTTGGTCCAGTTTTCTACCCTTAACAAAAAAGGGGGGGAGCTAAAAAAGATGCTGACAGACCAGCATAGTTTTTGTGGTGTGTGATATGTACCAAATTTCCAATGATCCAACAAAGCCATCTGTGTTCACATTTATCAAAGGTCAGTTCTTACAAATTCTAGCAGCACAGCTGAATTGATTCACTGACATGAAGGTAATCACAGAATCGCAGAATGTTAGGAGTTGGAAGGGACCTCAAAAGATCATCCAGTCCAAACCCCTGCCAGAGCAGGATCACCTAGACTAGGTCACACAGGAACACATCCAGGCAGGTTTTGAATGTCTCCAGAGACATGGAGCTGCCTGGAGGAGAAGGACCTGGGGGT
>NW_010184083.1:0-205 GCF_000695765.1 Mesitornis unicolor
GGACGGGGGGGCGCTGCACGAGAGATACCCCCCAGGTACCCCACAGCATCTATGGGTCACCCCGCAGCGCCCCCCTCTGGCACCTATGGGTCCCCCCAACGCCACCCTGCAGCTGGACGGGGGGGCGCTGCACGAGAGATACCCCACAGCGACCCCGTGTAGCATCTATGGGTCACCCCACAGCACCCCATGGCACCCAGGGGTA
>NW_010184083.1:419-842 GCF_000695765.1 Mesitornis unicolor
TCTCTGGGACACCCCATAGCGCCCAGGGGCACCCCGTTATAGCACCCACAGGGCACCCCATAGTGCCCCATGGCATCCAGGGGTCACCCCTTGGCACCCCATAGCGTCCCCATAGCACCTATGGGGCACCCCATAGCACCCCTAACATCCCCCCTAACGAGGGCGCTAACGAAGGGCAGCGCCGCCCGCCCCTCCCCCACTAACGGCCTCATAAACCCCCCGGAACAGCCCCGAATTTGCGTGACATCACAGTGACATCACGGTGACATCACGGTGACGTCACGGCACTGCACGGGGGGGACCCTGGTGGTGACACCAGCGATGACATCACAGCTGCACTGTGACATCACGGTGTCACCCGCTGCCCCCAGTAACGCTGTGCTCTCCCCCGGGGGGTGTTGGTGTCACCCCCGGTGTCACCCC
>NW_010184083.1:872-1322 GCF_000695765.1 Mesitornis unicolor
GGGGGCAGCGGGCGTTTGTTCCCAGGGCTGTCACCCTCAGTGTCCGGGTGTCACCCGTCCCCCGTTGCCACGGTGACGCCGTTCTCCCTCCCAAGGCGGCGGGGGCAGCTCCCAGGGTTGTCACCCGGTGTCACCCGTCCCCCGTTGCCATGGTAACGCTGTTCTCCCTCCCAAGGCAGCGGGGACAGCGAGCGGTTGGCGCTGGCGCGGCAGCGCTGTTCCCAGGGCTGTCACCCTCAGTGTCCGGGTGTCACCCGTCCCCCGTTGCCACGGTGACGCCGTTCTCCCTCCCAAGGCGGCGGGGGCAGCTCCCAGGGTTGTCACCCGGTGTCACCCGTCCCCCGTTGCCATGGTAACGCTGTTCTCCCTCCCAAGGCAGCGGGGACAGCGAGCGGTTGGCGCTGGCGCGGCAGCGCATCCCCTTCCGCCTGGGGCGGGTGGTCGAGGAGT
>NW_010184084.1:0-612 GCF_000695765.1 Mesitornis unicolor
GATCTCGCTGGATGGCAGCACAGCCCTCTAGATATTGATAACACTCAAGATATTGATAACACTTTAGTAATGCTTTCCTGTTGTTAAATGCAACCTTATAATAACCAGCAACATTCATTGCATTCCAGCACCTATCCAACACAACACCAATACAGCTTTGTTACTTGTGACAAAGGTGAAACGAGCAGGAAAACAACTTCAGATTTGTAACATATTGGAAAAGTAAACTAAGAATCTAAGTAAACACAGACAGAAGTAATTCACATTTTATCTTCTTCATTAATAAGAAAAAAGTGGTGCAACTTTCACACTGAAGGCTCTCATTTTCTTCAAAGCAAACTGAACAGTTCTCCAGGCAACCACTCCCGAAACCCCCGAGATTGCCCACGCCAGGCCTCTCGCCCGCTGCCCGCAAGAAGAGCCAGGCGGTCTGGCCTCCTCCCCGCATCCACCTCTGCTCTCGGGGGCAGCCTCCGGCCCTCTACCCGCCCTCTACCCACAGACGCGGGGTTTACAAACACGAAGGATAACCCTGCACGCAACGACGGCTGGGGGCACCTCCTCAGGCCACTGCCTCCCGCCCGGAGCCCTCGCCCAGCCTCCCTTAACCGC
>NW_010184084.1:676-1431 GCF_000695765.1 Mesitornis unicolor
CCGGTGCGGCCCACCCCCGCGGCGGGGGCCAGCGGCCGGCAGCCGCACCCACACGCGCCCCCCGCTCGGCTCCGCGCTGCCCCCTGGCGGGACAGGAGCTCAGCGGCCGTGCTTGGCACTGCCAGCTCCTAACCCAGGCCGTGCTCCGGCTCCGAGGGATTTTGGTGGGAGCCCGTCGGTACGGGACGCCCTCGTCCCACTCGTGTTTATCTCGGCCAAACACGGGTGTCTCCTGCGGGCGTGGCCGGAGCCCGCTGTCTCGTGCCGTGGGCCTTTTCTCCCACTGGCAAGGCCCGGGCGAGTGGCAGGGTGAGAGAGAAGGATGAAGGGCACCGTGCAGCAAAGGCAACAGCTGCCTTAGCAAGGAAAGCAAATGAAGGGGGAAGCAGGGGAGCCCTGCAAGACATGTCCAAATTAGCGAGGCCAAAAGGCAGGCAATGGTCAAGTAGGCCCTGAGAAGGAGTGTGGGTGCAGGCCATTGGTTTTCACACTCAGCCTGCTGAGGGATGAGGTGACAGAGCTCACCATCACTTTGGTCATCTGAAAAGGCCCCTCATGCTTTCACACTGACCTAATATGGTCTCAGACCTGTGGCATTTTTACTGCTGTTAGTTACACAAAGGTCTCTTGGGGTATTTTGGTGATTAATTTTGATCTCCTTTAACATTTCTTATGTTCAGGTATTCTAAGAGCAAATTAGATCATAAAACTTCAAAACACTATTTCTTTACAGAATCACAGAATCACAGAATCAC
>NW_010184085.1:0-1368 GCF_000695765.1 Mesitornis unicolor
GAGGCGCCCGCAGCCGCTAGGTGGCGCCCCAGGGACGGGCCTGCGCTCAGGGGGGCGGTGGCCGCCAGTACCGGCCGGGAGGAGGGGGAGGAGAGAGGAGGAAGAGGGTTTTCAGCTGCCAGCCCCTTTCCCCAAAGAGCTCTGTCCTGAGGAGGCGCAGTTTGTCCTTGCCTCGATCAGCGGGCGAAAGGAGAGAGCTCGGTGTCTGCACGGAGGGCGCGGCCCTCCCCCAGCCAACCCCAGCGGTCCTCAGGGCTGAAAGCGGGCCGTGGCTACCCGGCCTTGCCGCCGGACAAGGGAGTGTCTCTGTGGGCTGTGTGAAGCTGCACAGCCACAGAGGCAGACATAAAATACTGTATAACCTAATCTACCCTTAAAAGTAATCTGAAGACAGAAACACTGCAGCATCATAGAATCATTTGGTTGGAAAAGACCTTTAAGATCATCGAGTCCAACCATAACCTGTCCATTACTAAACCATGTCTCTAAGCACCTCATCTAGCTGTCTTTTAAATACCTCCAGGGATGATGACTCCACCACTTCCCTGGACAGCCTGTTCCAATGCCTGATAACCCTATCAGTGAAAGAAATTCCTCCTAATATCTGATCTAAACCTCCCCAAACTAAACATCCTACTGCACCATAGTCCTAACATGTCACTGTTGCTAAATAAATCTTCCTAATGTCTAAATTAAGTCACCACTGCCACAGTTCAAGCCTTTATTCTTGTTTTCAGGCCACTATATACACAGAGAATATAGTATTCCTCTGCTTTTCAAATACGTCTTTTAATCTGTTTCACCCACTGACCAGCCCTTAAGGGAAATGTATAAATTCCATGCTGAAAGCCCAAGAGGTTGCTGTCAGGGAGCTTAACAAAGGTCTATAAATAGAGTAACCGGGATTTTTCAAGGAAATGTAAAGAATTTGGCCATAACATGGAAAATGTATCCAAATCCCTGAAGGTCCTTTGAAATTGTTAGCCAGTGAGGATAAACAGCTACAACAAATAATGTAACTGAAATCGGAATGGGAGAAATAATAACTTATGAACAGATGCTGATGGTCTTAAAATGAGATCTCATCAGCCGTCAAAGTCAGTGGGACCTTGGGCTGCACGCACACAATGTATTTTATCAAACAGATAAACTCAGTAGCTCGGTGAGCTGGGCTGCAGCCAGCACTGTGTATCACTCACTAACATGTTTTACATGAACAGACATTCAATTAGTAGAAAACAAAATCTGAAGGGGAAATGATTGGGTTTATTGGTCTTGTGCCAGTTAGAAATTAAACCTTTGAAGTCAAAGACTTTTGTGCTAGTATTAAAGCTTTCTTATCTGACTTTTGTCGTACAGGGGAAAGAG
>NW_010184085.1:1399-15211 GCF_000695765.1 Mesitornis unicolor
AAATCCTTTCCTAGAAGTCTCCTCATTTCAAAGATGACTTTGAGAATAGAAGTTCTGGAAAAAAATTTTTTCTTAAAAGAGAAAAAGAATCCCTGAAATGTACTGCATTGAAAATTACAATATGGAAGTAGTTTTTGCCTGTGAGAATTGCATTCTGTGTAATAAACTCAACACAAAGAAAACAATTCAATTTATGAAATATCTACTGTAACCTCTGCACCTTTGAGTCTGAATGATGACATTTATAGTATTAAACATAGAATACACTTGTGTGTATTTTCCCATTGCGATTTCTCTAAAATACAACTAATGGATAAAATATATATCTCTATCTTTCTCTTATATGTGAACAGTATACCTATATTCTGAAAAGGAAAGCATTAATAGAAGATTGTTGATTTGTGAATCAAGACAGTGTATTGAGGCAAAAAATAGCATGTAAATTTAACACAGCTACTATAAAAACTTACATTGTTAAAACAAATATTGGCAGCCTAGTAATGTCCTGATAGACTTTCATTGCACTCGTAGTTACCACACACAGTGTTAAAAAACAGTAGAATATTTAAGTTCAGATTCAAACGTCACTGGAAACAACACAAACAGGCCTTGGTTTTGCCTATGATAGCTTTTAACAAAGCAGAGCCTTTACATTCTGTTGGGTAAAGAGTGAGTGTTGTGATGCAATGCTGATAAGTAATATTAATGGCATTCAGAAAATACATAGTACTAAACTCCAAAGAAATTGCACTCATTCTGAAACTATTTTTTCTCCTTTTCCCCCAAGGTTACATGTATATATATTTAAAGACAAAAGCATCAGAAATATTTCCTCGCTGAAGATCTTGTCTCACTTCCTAACTCCTTGACACTTCGAGGTGAGGCGTTTGATGTCTCATGGAAGGTGTTGAGCCTCAGATGCTTGGTGGCCACAGAGGAGTCTGGCAGGAGAGAAGGAGAAGTGGTGAGACAGAGGGAGAGGCATCTGGTACCCCAGGTGAAGGAAGAGGTGAGGGACCTGGTGGATGAGGGGATGAAAGGCTGAGGAGCACCACCTCCTAGAGGACTAGGAATTAGTTATTGAGCAAGAACAAGCAAACAGGGAAGGAAGTCAAGCCAGGTGGGTACAGTGTTCAAACTTCTGTCTGGCACTGTAAAGAAAAAAGCCTGATCTTGGGCATTATAGACTTACTTCACCCTTACTTCACCCTGCTCCTTGAGAGACAGCTCATACAGAGGGCTTAAACCTCATCCCAGTAGGACACTACCTTGTATGCTGAGTTTTGAGTAGATTTAGGTTTTCTTCTGTCTGTCCCCATGTTAGTTTTCAAGCCAACTGTGAAAATTTATAGGTTTTTTCTCAAAAGTTTTTGCCATAGACCTCAGTAGATATAAATGAAGTAGTCATGGCTCTGCTACAGAGAAAAAATCAATGTCACTTTTCAGATTAACAGTGAGAAAAACATGTGTCTGCAGAGACTGAGACATGTAGGCTCTACTTTCCCTCCATGAATGGATGTCTGATTAGAGCAGCTTATCCCCTGTCAAGGCTGACACAGCACCAAGGATGCTGTGTGTAATGCAGGGCTCCTGGATTCTGCAGGCAGCCCAAATACGATATTCCCCTTGAAATCACTAGGTGTCCTGCACCTGCCAGCGCTGATTATGTGCCTGACTCACATAGGAATTTTGGCACGTCTCAAGAAAAATGCTCTTGCAAAGGCGTCACAAAATTGAAATCTGTAAAAAAAAAAAAAGAAGTCATCATGTTTCCTCACCTGAATTTTTTTCACCTCCACCGAACACCTTCTTTGCTAACAGCCCTCTACCTCTCCTGCCTGTGGCAGGAACCATGCCCTCGCCCATCCTCTGCTGCTGCCTCAGTGGCTACAGCATCAACATGGCACCTTGGTGATGGTGAGGGAATCTCTGCCAACAGCTTTACAGGGAAGAAAGATCTAAAGATGGGTTTGAATTGTCAAAAGGGGACTTCTTCACAGGTGAGATGTTAATTGGCTTCTGAGAAATTTCTGTCTGGCTTAAGATTGCTTCTCTGTTCTCTGTTGAACACAGAGTGATGCTCACTGTTAAACATACACACGTCACTGCTTAAGAGACAGTGATGTTTCACATACGTACGTCACAGTTTAACATACAGCGATGCACCAGTATTCTGGTGGATTGTGTCTCCCAAAACAATGACTTTGCTCCTCTGTGCCAAGCTGCTGTGGTGTGACCCCATTCCTGTGCCCACCCTGCCAATTCAAACCCTGCCCAGCCAATAGTGCCTGAGCAGCAGATGGTGAAGGAGAGCTCGCTGCACTACTGTTGAAAGGTCCTGGCTCTATGTTGCCCATTGGACAGAAAAAGTTCATAATCTTTCCAAAGTATCTGACAAGGTCACCATGTTTTCATCCATGCTTCGTCCCATTTGCATCTACATGGAAAGAGATAAATCCTCTGTCAGTTCATTTAGGTGAACTTTGAGGGCTCGGGTTACCCACACAACTTGCAATCCTGCTTGAATCTGGTTATGTTTTGACATTCATACTTCCTCTGTAGATGAAGGTTTTGCAGCTCTGACCCGTATTTCCTGGACCAGCAGCTGTAGCTCTTTATCGTCACGTACTTGTTATGGGGTGGCTTTCAACCCCATAACGAAGTAGAGTGGAGCATGTACCTCAGCTCCACTGGGTACATTCTCCAGGTACCCACATCTTGCTACGTGGCCGCTTTCGTTCAGGTCTCAAGCCAAGGGTTCAGCCAGTGATGTGGGGTGACCAAGGAGCCAGCGCATGGTCCTTCAAGGGACTGCAGTGCAGGTACAAAATAGGAAAGGGTGGCCAGGCAGTAACATCCTGGGCTGCTTTCGCAGCAATCTCCAGGGATTTATACTGCATCATCTGTGTAAAAGTACTTCCTTTTGTATGTTGTGCACTCTCCATCTTTTAATTTGCTGAATATTCCCCGTTTGCATTACAAAGAAGGAAAAGGAGAAGCTCCTGATTGCTCTTCTCCACACCATTTCTTATTTCCCCTCAAGTCTCCTCCTAGTTTTCTGCTTCCTAAGAATACAGTCTCAGTCCTTCAACTCTCTCTTTGACTGGGAAGGTTTCTTATTTGATATTTTTAATGAAATCCCACCAAACCCTTGTGATAGCCCTTTTCTGAAATCTTTTGACCAGTGAATACACAATATTATACCCGAGTCTGCCCAGTGCTTGGGCATCTGAAACTCTCTTAAAATATTTCCCTTTTTTTTTTTTTTAAACATGCAGCCTATTCTTTGAACTTCCTAATATCTTGCCAGCGTTTTTTATTGCATATTGAGCAACGATTTTCATTGAGCTATGCATTACCACCTGGGTCACTTTACAAAATTGAGGCAGTTAATTTAGAGCCCTTAAGGTGCTTCAATTGCTCCCACTACTCTTCCAGCGTGTATTACTTTACATTTACCGAGACTGAATTTCATTCCTGTTCATCTAACTAGTTCATGTCTCTGAAGATAAATAGCAAAGCATTCCAAGAGGGCGATTTGCTGGGAAAAAATTACAGCCTTGTGTTAGTTACCAACTAGCCTCTGTTTAAGGAGGAAAGCACACCAAGGAAAACAAAACTCTGCGCAGACTTTGCTCAGGGAGCAAGCTGAGGTGAAAAGGTGGGGACCTGCTGGTTTAGACACTCGGATTTCATATGTAAGCAACATAATAAGGCAGCGCCCTTTGTGGCCAGGAAGACAATGTTGCCAGGATTAATGAACGATGCCTGTTGTGTGCAGAACTGGGGCTGGTGAGCTACGGAAACACCCTGCTCTTACAGGTATTTTTAATGAAACGCAACAGATGGAGCAGTGGTGCTGGCTCTTTTGTTTCCCAGTGTCTGCAGTTCTGAGTCAAGGAAGAAATTAGGGCTTTGTCCTGGCCACGTAGAGAAAATGTCTGTGTAGGAATAATCCTGGTGAAGGATATTCAGGCAGCATGCGGATCCAGCTTTTCATGCGGATTTATTAACACAGCTTTGCCTGCAAGCCAGAAAAAAAATAGTCAGACAGACATTTTGGGCATAAACATGTCTTTCTGGCAGTCTCGGATGGTTCACTTGCAAATCTGGGAACACCCACTCCTCCCTACTGTCTGGAGCAGAGAGGTCACTGGGACGTTTCAATGCACTTTAATGGCTTTCTACTCACCATACACAGCCTGAAAGCTGCCTGCCTTCTAACATATTAAGTAATTATTCTGAAAAGCACCAAAATAATCAGTAAATGATGACTGTGCATCATTTTCTGACCTGTTTTGTGGCACTACTGCACGGCCACTGCCACCTTTGCCATTCAGTGCCCCACAGCGCAGTACCTTCTGCACCTGCCCCTACAGAAAAGCTATTTTAGAGCCTGCCAAATTCAGTAATGTTGATCTATTTCTTATCCCTCTCCCTGTAATATCTAGTTGCCGTAGTTACCTCATGTATCTAAGGCAACCAGATGTTACAGATGGAGGCACTGAAATAGCATCAACAAGTACAAAAATTAAGTGTTTTAACTAGTTTGCCTGAGTTAAGCCACTCGGGGCTGTTTCCCTCTTGGCTCTGTAATTTGCCACCTCCTCTGATCAAACCTGTTGCCACCTTCCTCCCCCAGCCCTTCAGGACTCCCCTTCTCCCAGAGCGATGGCAGTGGGATCGCTTGACCTTTTTGTCAAGGATGCCCTTCTGGGGCCAATGCAGCAGAGGGGAGCGAGGGGCGTTTACAGTTAGCACAGAGCTGGAAGCAATGACCTGATTTTATTCAGTTTGGGAAAAATCCACTGGCACAATGAGGAGAATTTATCACATTATCTGGTTTTCCGGAGTAAGAAAATGCTCGCAAGTCAGCCACTTTCTAAGCAGTGCCTCATGGAGAACCCGGTGACTTCTAGGACATCAACGGTATTGCTGTTTTCAAGGCTAAGTTTGTCAAACTCAAAATACCGGGCAGCTAATCCTGGTTCCCACCTGATTAAGGATCCCGCTGAGCTGGCAGAGAGAAAAGTAAAATGTTTCTTGTGTTTTGTTATTTTCCTTTATAAAATGGCAGCTGCTCCAAATTGCCCAAAAAGTTGGAAGACCAGGACGAGTGTCCCCGCAGGTGTGGTACAGCATACAGGAGGCATCAGCAATGTGGGAAGCACAAGCTGCTGCAAGAAATATGAATGACAGTGACTACACATGTCCCAGAATAACTGTTCTGGGATAACTACTCTGGGTGAGCAACACTTACAAGCTTGTAAGCCAGTTCCAAAGGGAGTTGATTTCCCAGCTGTGTGCAGGTCGCACAATGGTTATGTCTCCCCTCCTTGTCCTTCCATGCAATGGACAGAGAGGCACCTGTGTGCTGGGTCATGTAGGACAGGAACATGTGCTTTGCCACACGATGGGCGGGAGCTGTGTCACCAGACTGCGGTCAAAGGTATCCCCACAAACCCTCAAAGGGCTTTTTGGAGCGTGTGGCCCCATAAAAAGTATTCCTCTGTCTGCAATGCTGTACAGGTGGCTTTGTTTCTGCTCCGAGGCAACACGCACGGGCAGGACTGAGGTTCTTCAGCTCCGATCTTTGGCAGCATTTTTGTGTGCCTAAATTAGTTTTGTTTTAAACACGGAAAAGAAAAATAATCCAGGCTGGAAAAGGAATAGTTGAGCCATGTAAGGTTTTGGGTTTGGGGTTTTTAAGAAATAAATTGTAATGGAAAAGCAAGGGTTAAACAGATGGAAAACTACTAAGCTAACCATGGATGCATTACAGGGAAAAATAAAATTAATTCTGTAAGGTGCTGCTATTATTCCATCGTGAGTTTCATCTTACAGCTGTTGTCTTTTCACTCTCTCATTTTTAAAAAGGCTCCGATTTCCATGGGAGGGCCCAGAGAAGGCTCTGAAGCAATTAATTTCACATTGTAAAAGCACCTTCCTCTCAAAGTTGTAAAAGCACAAATTAGACATAACACCCTTCTAAGGCACCTTTCTCAGGATCAAAGGAAGCAGGTGTTTAGTGTTACATTAATTTTAAACCCATAATTAGTGTAACTTGAATCCTGGACTTCTTCCAGTTTAATTCATTATATTCCTCCAAACGAGCCTCCCCTGCTGACTTCATGTGAGTGCAGCAGCCACGTCTTCAGCAACCCAAGCCTTTTCTTAGGTTGTTTGGGGTGAAGGAAATGAAGTGTCAGGGAGCTGCTACACGGGTTTCTCTTTGGCCTCTGCAACTGAGGTGTGGCTGCCACAGCTGCTTCTTGGCCATTAAAGCAATGTCGGTGGCTCACGGGTGGCTGTATAAGAGAAGGCTGTATAAGGTATAAGAGAAAGCTGTGTTTAGCACCTCTTGCTGCTTGGTGAACTCCAGGATCTGAGATCATCAGAAGCTGCTTCATGAGGTTTCTGTCACATGCCTGCCTCGCTCTTGAGCTGGTGGATCCCCTTTGGACTGAGTTTCATGGAGCATTTTTTTATTTCTGTAGCTGGTGTGACAGGGCTGGTGAGGCTGCTCCTGCCCAAATGGGAGCTACGGCTGTCAGCAGGGAGGAGGTACTGTGAGCACCTTGTAGTTTACCTATTACAGGGAAATAAAACACCAGGATGAGCACTGGATAAAGTAAGTTGGACTGTTACCACAAATGGTGTAGCAAATTGAGCAGTTTGCCCCCTTGGAAGCAAATCAACATCCCTGGGAAGTATTTTTATGTTGTTGGAAGATGTGAAGCACGTTGGCTCAGCCTGGGGTGAGGCAGGAAGGGGGTGCAAACACACCGTGCCTTGACTCACTGTTGGCAACCACAGCGCTCCTGAAGTGGCTGTTCATAAGCAGCACTAACAGCAAAGGGTATTTGGTACCTTGTGTGTGTGTGTTTTTCCCCCATGGGAAGCTGGGTGGTGTTACACAGGAGGCTCTGGAGGAGCAGAACCTGCTGGGGTGCTGGCTGCCATGTTGTGGCTGTGGTGCTGCGATACAAAATGGCAGCCCAGGCCATGTGGATCAAGCCCTCCTCTGGCTTTACTGAGCTGTGGCTAAATACCAGCTGCCTGATTTAACCCTCTTTTTTTACAACCACTGCTTGGCAGAATATATCTGGGACATGAGCAGACCTAGAGGGGAGATGAGAGGGGAAGTAGACTGCATGTTTTAGCCAGGTTTTGAAGTTAGCAGAGTACTCAATTGATCTGAAAGACACAAAAATGTCATTGTGCCAAACTAGCTTCAGAGACCGTCTTCCTTCCAGGAGGAAGCCATAAGGTCAAAGTGAAGTGAGATGAAGGCCTGGGGGGAGATCACAGTGCTGGAATGGGCTGGAGGATTTGCAGTCTGACACACAGTAGAAAACATGAAGTGGCATAATTTACTGAGTATTTGCTGAACTTGATAGGATACGCATTAGGCCTGCGTGAGCAATTAGTGTTGATTAGCAGTTCCCTCTGCTGGCTACGCTAATGAAGTTATGCCTTCAGTTCTACAGGTGTGTTTCTTATACTGCAAGGGGGGAGTTAAGCTGAGCAATGTGGTACCTGCACAGATAAATCAACAAGGATGGCTACATAAAGCAGTGCCACAGGGGAACTGTGCAGTAAATAATAAAAATGTGGTTTGCTCTACTGCCATCAAACTCTCCTCTGGTAAGAAAAAGAGCAAAGCAGCCACAGCCTCTTGTTCTAGGAGTGATTCTGAGAAGCATTTCCTTGGACTATTCAGAGCCATTGCTGATGACACTTTGGGCTGGATTGGTTGCTGCATCATTTTGCTGTTTTTTTGGTGCGTGTATGTGCATATGCACAATTTGTTTTGGGGTTTTGAGCTAGGACATAAGTCTTGCCATTATTTAAATAAATAAAAATATTATTTTGAGAGACATTATTTTTTAATGGAGCAAAATACTCTTTTTTCCATTTTTCTTCAAGGAACATAAAGTAGACCATTAATTAGTCTTCTACATCTCTTAGACAAAATGGAGATGTGGTGACTTACCACACCATTAACAAGCTGTGAGCTAATTGGTCACCCTGAGATAAGAAATGAAGTCAGGTTGTCAGCATCCAAGCCTTGTTTCCTTCTGCCCAAATGGCTCTTCCTGATGTGGTTTCTCAGGGAAGGAGACTTTAAACAACATCAGCTGGAGCCACACTCAAACAGTGATCCTATGAAAACATTTTTACAGACAAATGTGCCTTTTTTACCTTCCGCGGATATTTTATTTTTCCTGAAGGTAGCCTGTGAATGAGAGCCCCTGGCTTTTCTTTATATTCTCCTTACATTTCTGCTATTAAGTTTCTGGGTGCTTTTGGACACCTCTGTCTACTTCTGTTCTCTGTGGAAGTAGGTTAATGTTAACTCACTTGATGCCAAGTGCTTTACAAATAAACATAAAGAAGGCTATGAAACTCTTAAGTTGCTGTTTTCACTTCCAGGGGACCCAGCTCAAGCCCAGTGTCTCGGGCAGCCAAAAGCTTTCCGTGAAGAGATTCCTGTGGGTTTCTGTGCAGAGCTCTCCCACCTCCCCTGCTGCTGTCCCTCACCATCCAACCAGGAGTTGGGCCCGATGCAAATTGACTGCCTCCTTCCTTCTGACAGAGAAATCCTGCTCCACTCTGGCCCGGGCTGCAAACCCAAATATGCGCTTCCCGTGCTGCGGCTTGAGCTCCTCAGGAAAACTTCAGCTACATCCAAAGTCATAACTGAGCGCAAGCATCCCAGGCTGAGACCAGGCTCACTGTGGGAACAACTGGATGCTGCCAGGGAGAGCAGCCGCCGCAGGAGGGGAGGATGGCCAAGCCAAACAACCGCCGTCTGGTCCTGTGTCCTCCTCTGCCTCGGGAGCAGCAGCCTCCCACCGCTTGCCAGGAGGCCGGGATTGGGGTGTCCTGCTTGTCGCCCCAGCTTGCCAAGGGGCAAGGGACCCCTTCCACACCCGGCTCTGCCGGTGCCGAGGCTTCCTGCTTTGAGTCACCCAAGGAACAGGTGATGCTCCAGTGGGCCTGGCTGCATGTACTATAAATCACTTTCATTTTCTTACCCAAACCGTGGGAATGTGCATACAAAAAGCACCATTAGCCCCATCAAAGGTTGCTGCTGTTAAACAACCAGAAGCAGACAGCCAAGTTTTGAGTTGAGTATGTTTTACACCTAAAAGTGAAACATTTGGTGGTGTCATAGGAATATTTTAGTAACCTGTTAATAATAATTGTACCACTTTTCTTGCTGGGTTTGCATCAACATGTTAAAATTTAATTGCTGTAATGGCAGGAAATATAATTTCAGGAAAGGTAAAATATCGTACCATTTTTTAAATTTAAATACTTTTACATAAGTTGTTGAGTATTATTTATAGATGCATTATTTCACCCCTACCAAATGAAATTAACTTGATTTATGCTACTAATAATATTAACCAACCAGATGATAATGGTAATAGAGCTGCAAATGCAACTGGCTCTCTACAAGTCCTTATCCCCTTTGTGGTCTGAGCTACTAGCTCCCCTGTGGTAAAGACTAGGTCAGAGCTAGTTCATCACCCCTAAGTAACTCCTGACTTACTGAAGCACAACCAATGTTCAACTTAGCCATTGCTTTATATGTTGGGCTATTTGAATCATTAAAATGTAAGTTTAAAGCAAATGGGTTAGGAGGTTTCATTACAGAGGAGAAAACAGACCAAGTAGGGCAAGCACATGTAGAAGTACACAGTTCCTGATGTGCATTTGCTTTCCAGCATGTACCCATGCTTTATGTGTGTCAGTCACAGGGGAAATTCAAAAGTGCCCGTGTGAAGTATTAGTATGCAAATGGGGAAGTGCTAGTACCTAGCCTTGTCATTCCCAGTGCCTTAAATGAAAAGTGCTGGTCCTCACACTGCAAATAGGGAACACTGTTGGATGCCCCATCAAGCCATTTCAACCACTGAGTGTACGTTTGGGGCAGATGGATCCACCGAAGCTAGGCTAAAAGAAGCACTTTCCCTTAATTAAACAATGTTTAAATCAGTTGCTCCTTGGAATTTGCTCCTGAGTTAATTCCTATGCAGTAAAAGGGATTTTTCAGCTCTTTGGGATGGGGCAGAGCTGACACTGAGATGCTCGCAGTCAGAAAATACCCAAACACACACAGAGAGGCTCAGGAGCAAAGAAGCCAGAGAAAAGAGCCCCAGGAAAAGGGAATCACCAGCAGCAGCAGCAAGGAGTAAGCATGTTGGTTTTAAGCAGCAGTTTTCCACCTTTTTTCATTTGCAGACCTGCAAGCAGCTAATTTTCACCTCCTGCCAGGGGGCTGGGAGGGAGACCCTAGGCAGCAAACCCAGAGATGACCCAGGAGCCTGCGAAGTCCAGCCGAAAACCACTGCAGGGGACGCACTGGTAAGGACCTCAAGGGTGCATTTGGAGCTGGGTGCGTGGAGGTAACCACACCATTGGGCTGATGGAGGAGGATTCCGGTCTGGGAACAGGAGGGGATGAAGAGAGTGGGCAGACAGGGGGGTGCTTGGCTGGGAAGGGTGATGAAGGCAGCCTCGGGCAGGCCGAGAGAAGAGGAGGGTTTCACAGTAATAGACAAAGGTGTGGTAAGAAACTTGCAATGGATTTCAGAGACCGACACGTGCTGTCAATAAACCTGTGTGTTTTAGAGAGAAAAGGAATGAAAATTCATTCCCAAGACCCTGAAAAAACCCCCATGTTTTGGAGCAAAGCTGTATTTAATTTGGTTATAATCCTCTGTATTGAGATATATTTCAAGTTGACTGAAGACTCCTGAGCATGGCTCACAGAGGAAACCTGATCATTTTTGGCAGAGGGAAGAAAAACTGTCTGTTAGAAGTAAGTTCTCTCAGCTGGCACGTTTATCACAAGAGATCAATGAAAACCAGAGGATAAATAAAAGCAGATTTTGAAAATGAATGGATAGACATTCAGGCGCCAAAAATATTTTTTTTTCCTGGGTCTCTTCTTTTATTTTTCTGCCTTGGGGAAAATTAAATTGAAACGTATTTTATTGACAAGCCTGTATCTTATTTGCACATTTGCAAGACTGATCAACGAGTGGCTAGTGTTGTATAGCTCTCAGATTTGCTGCCCCATCAGAGCTGTTATTTTGCCCCACTTGAATGCAGTGTGCCTTTCGAGGTGGGACAGTGTTCTGCTTTAACAGGAAGCTCATGGCCCAGATTTTAACCGCAGAATAGGACTTAGATGGGACTAAAATTACTGAGCAGCATGCTGACGATTTTATAAAAGTTAACTGTATTTTCCCAGGGGGACCTGGTATTTCTAAGAAAAAAAAGGGAAAGAGAGAGTAAACAGTATGTTTGTATTTGATAACAAGCCCTAGAAATGTATTCGGAACCAGCAAATACGTATTTGGGCAAAGTTTTGAGATACAGGGGGGTGAGAGTGCCCCACGCAGACGTAGCTGTATTGCTCCCAGGATCCTGTGCAATGTAGCAGCATCCTTGCTTGGTGTCCTTGCACACCTCGTGTGTCTTCCTTCCTTTAGATTCAAATGTACTGGAGGAGTTGAGCTTCTCTCCAGCTGTCTGCCCCACCTCACCCCTCTCCTCTGTGCTCTTTGTCCTGTATTCAGCAGCGCAGCATTTCAGTTCCATCCCCTTCAATATCACTGCCATGTGTTGTCCATTGTCCATCTCTCCGTCCCACTTGGCCTTCCTCCTTGACATTGATTCTGGACTCCTTTCTCCTCTCTCTGCCTTCTCCTGTGCCTGTGCTCTGAGCAACACCACCCCTGTCCCCACCAAAAGGGTCATCCCCCTGAGCTGGTCTCCACTTCCTGAACCCCTAATGAAATGAACACCATCAGGTTTCCCCTGATGCCACTCTTCCTGCTTTAATGGAGTTTACCGAAGGCCTGCACAAGGCTGTTTTATGAACGGCTTTCACTGGCTACCTCAGAGTACCCTGCTTCTTTATGGTGCTGGTAAAAAGAGAAGAGCTAAGCCACCAGGGTGCTGAGACCACAACACTGCACACAGATCAATACCATTTCGTTGGTTCCATGTAGCTCCCCGTTTATTGTTCACTGCATCTGGCCTTATATCTGTGCTGTAAACTCACCATCCTCTTGTTCTGGGTTTGTGCTGAGTACAGAGGGATCCACACCCTTGACTGAGATCCCAAAGGCCTTCTGTAATTAAATATTTAAGAAGAGTAAAAGCAGTGGAAATTTATCCATTGCCAACTCTTGTTATGGCTGGAGTAAGATTTTAATATAGAATTCAAACACCAAAGTCTTATTCGTTGGTTATTCCTGTGCTTTTTGTATATAAATGTATGCTTTATTATGAATGGTTTATAATCTAGGTAGGCTTGGATCTATATTTTGTTTAGAGCAACAGCAAATCAAGAAAAAATACGATCAGTGTAGACAAGTAGAGTCTGTTTCTGTAATACACCGTATTTGAACCAGAGCCTGCATGACAGCTCCTCCAGTAGACGGATAAATCACTATGCAGAGAAAAAATTGCAGCAGTTGGATGTGTCACATTTATAATCAAAACTCCATGAACTCCAGCAAGGGAAGGGAAATTCCAGTTCAGGACTACATGGTTGTGTGTCTCGGACAACAGAATATGAAGACATTATGTGCAAGATCTTTTGAAGCAAAGCTGTGTAGTACTTTTGACCACCCTGGCTGTAAGAGTGAGAGGTCAGCACGCCTGGTAGCAGAGGCCTTGTCCATCTATTGATTTTAATTTTTATTATTTTTATCATTTTTTCTTTTTCCTGAGAACGGCACCATTCTATTAAAGTCCTTAGAAAGTACATTAGTTAGTACATTAGAAAGATGTAATGCAGGGGGAAAATGAGCTTGGATGAAACAAAGGCTTGATGCTTGATTCAGTGAAGTGTCACGATAGAAGAGAAGCCATATTTTTTCTGGATGAAGGAGAGGATCTTGTCGAGACTGTCTCTTTAATTTCCTCATAACATTTCAAGCAGACTCCTAGTATTTAATGAGCTGCAGAACACAATGACAGCTATAATTTGGCTAATTAAAAGTGACAGGCAAGGATTCCTCCTCAAAGACAGGAAAAAACCCACTCGTTTCTCTTAATAGCTGGTTGGCAAGGCTGGATTTCCTCGTCAGCACGACCCAGTGAAGAACTTCTCCGGCCACATCAGTGTGTGGGCCCGTTTTCGAGAGCACATCCCAGCTGTGCCACCAAGTGTCACACAGTGACCCATGAGAGAGCCACACACCAGCTGGCTTTGCAACCCGGCGCTGCGCCATCGTATCCCCCCAGGTACCAAGAGGTGTAGGATGCACTGGGAGGCAACACGTCCGCCCCGGGTTGTTGATTCTCTGTTAGTACTTAACATCTCTCAGCACCTCAGCTTGCTACCTGCAACGTGAGATGAAAAAAATCCCGCCTGGCTTAGATGTTCTGAGCTTTACCATATTGCTCTTTGCCACTTGCTGCAAGATCTTACGATGGAAGGTTTTGTAGGGACATAAAATGTTTTTTTCTGGGAGCTGCTAATGGATTAGCAATGCATTTCTTATGTTAATAACCAGTGTAAAAACTAGCAAAGGTGAGTGGTAGGAGCCCTTCTGTGCTCACATTGCTTAAAATGTGGGTGAAAAACAGTGACTGGGACCAGACAGCTTTGTGATAGTATCCTACCCCTCTGTCCTGTGTATTTTTTCACCCTTCATCTCCGTGGGATATATTCATTACCTCTGCCCAATTGTTCAGTTAGTTTATGCTTTTCTCCAAGGCATATCCATGTCACTTTGTCCTGACCACTTCTCCTCCCAGCCTTCCCGAGTCGGTGAGCATT
>NW_010184086.1:0-16912 GCF_000695765.1 Mesitornis unicolor
AGGGCCAGGCCTGGGCGCTGCAAAACCGGCACCGAGGGGCTCTGATGCTGCCCGTGTGTCGTTGCAGGGCTCAGGATGGACTTTCTGACGCTGCTCTTGATTTATTTGTGTTTTGTCCTCGCTGCTGTCGCTCTGCTCTGCATCTGCTCGGGAAGGAAGGAGAGTTTCCTCGCCAGAAGGGTCAGCGGTGCAAGCCAGGTAAAGAAGTGACCTCCCAGAGCCATGCTCAGCTCCTGCTGAGCCTCTGCCCTAGTTCATCATCCTGAAATCACTGTATTCCTCCTCCATAAAAGCAGTCCATGTGGTTAGAGCGGTGATACGGTGTATTCCATATTTCACACTATGCACGCTGCATCTCCTGGTCCTGTGAGCGCTGGGCTGGGCTGGGCGGCCGCTGTGGGGGAGCAGTCGGGATGGAGCTTCTGGAAGTACCCTGTTCAGTGACACCATAACACGTCAGCTTGGAGAAATCAAATAATGATGAGGCCCCAGGTATTTGCACTTCTATGGTATTTGCCGTGGTCACTCAGAGGAAAAAGGTGAGGGGAGGTTTGAGAATTAAAACAGGGAGAGAATTAAAATAGGGAGAGAATTACAACTCATAGCTCATATTTTAGGGGAAGCTCTTTAATGTGAGTCTAATAATGCTGCAGGCTGTTGTTCCCTAAGAAAGAGGGAGGAATGAAGAGATTTAAAAGAGGATTAAGAATTGGCATTTTATTGTAAAAACAGGGAATGGATTGAAAAGGCAGTAGCTTATTTTTCTGTCTGGTGGGCTGTGTCTGAATGAAGAAGGAAAAACAAAAGGGGTAGCGTTCTTGGAAGAGAAAGGATAAGAATTATCATGTAAACTGTAAATATTTAATGTTTGCATGAGTCTAAACAGACTTTGCTTTTTATTTATAGTATTTTACTTTATTTTGCTTTCTAGACAGGCAAATTTGTTATTTTCCCACGTTTCTTAGTATCTGTTCTAACAATCATCCATTAAAATACTGCTGTGATGAATGGTCACTGTCTGGAGAAACGTAATCAATGCCTGCGCGCATGAAATAAGTACAGGTGATCCTAAATAGCTTCTCTGGACACTGTCTTTTCAATTCATTTCCAACTGTAATGAATGAAACATGTAAGGCTGAAAGTTTGTTGAAACTGCTTGACCGCACTCCTGTAAGATCCTTTGAAGCATTGCAGGCACTGTGGAGTCATTCACTTGCAGGGAGCCCAGCTGTTTGTCGCTCTGGGCCAAGCCAGCTCCCACCCCTGCCTGTTTTCCTTGCCACGGGCGGTGCAGCTGTGCTGTGTGCATCGCACGGGTCTCCTCCTTCCCTCCGCCTTTCCTCATCGCTGCAAATCATGAGAGCCTTTTGCTTTGGCATAAGGAACGGCTGAAATGCAGGGGATTGCCGTACTGCACAGGGGGGAAACACACAGTTAATTCAGATTTGAGTTCTGCAGTCGCATGCAGGTTGCTTTGCTGTCTGGTGTTGTGTTTCCTCTTGCGGCACACAGCCTCTGTCAAAAGAAGACTCGTCACTCGCACTGCTGACACGAGGCGTACAAGTTAAAAAGTATTTAGCGTCTTCTCAGCTCCGCATATGCTTTTTGCCTTCTGGTCTTTCACATCTGAGGCAGGCAGCTCTCACTGCATATTTTCTTTCTGTGTCGGTTAGAAATAAGCTCGGCTGCTCTAATTCCTCCAGCGCTGATGGAGCAGCGCGTTGCTATAGAGATCTGTCATCTGCTGCACACCGGAGTCACGCAGTCCTGCAGTCACAGGACTTTGCTGAATGAAGACAGGCGGTTTTCTTCAGCGTGTCCAGCTGGTTTTGAAACGACGATTAGACAGACATGGAGTTAGCGGGCTGGGTCGTAGCTGTAATTGAAGAAATTGGGGCAGAAGTGGTTTTGGTGGAGTTTGCTTGTTAGGTTTTTAGTTGGTTTGGGTTTTTTTTTCCTTTTTCTGCAGGATAGCAGGCTTGATCCCTTTGCTTATCCCCACTTGCATCTGTCAGATGTCCTGGTGGAGCATATTGTAGTTCAGAAATTGCTCCGTTCTATCCCCTGCTTAACCAGTTACCCAGTCTATAACCCGATATAAGCTCCTTAAAACTTTCACACATTAACCCAGATACATTTGTTTGTGCCTGCTGGACTTCCAAGAATACGGAACCTCAGTCCCATTTTTAAAAACCGCAGCAATGTCCCTTCTTAGAGCTCAAATGCCTCTGAAAATGAGCTGTACCTCCCCAGTGATATGGCTGCAGTGATGTACACCTGAGGGATGAGGTGACTTATGTTTTTGTTTGAACGTTCCCCAAGGCAGAAGCGCTGTGCGATTCGGATAACAATGTTTTCCTTTGCTTCAGGTGTTGTCATGTGTAATCCCCACACAGCTCCGGAGGGTGACACACGGGGCGCTTCACAGGCTGTTCCACACAAGGTATTGCACTTCTGCTTTATGCTCTTGGTATTATTTCTCACTAGTACTTCTGGCCACTGTTGGTGACCTCCTGCCACCATCAGAGCTCTCAGTATTATCCTTAGACGTTCTCTCTTCATTAGTGGTGCTTGTCAGGGATTACAGATTCCCTTTAAGGTCTGTCACACTGTTGTCTTTCTGTTCCTTGCTTATTGATGAGGAAACAGCACCCTGAAATATTTGAACATACTGACAGATAATGATAATGTGGCTCAGTAGCTTCCAGTGTAACAGATGTTGGTCGTGCTGGTGGGAGGCTGCAGCCACGAGAGAATCACAACAGACTCCCTGGCAGCTGCAGAACGAGTTGAGGGCAGAGGCAGCGATCCCCATCCTCGCCCTCAAATCCCATTAGTCGTAGTCCAACAGCTTGGGTGTCCAGGTGGCTCAGGGGGAAGCTGCACAGCTGCCAATGTGCAGCCTGCTGTATGAAGGTGAATTTTATTTCCTGTGAACTTCGGTGCTTTAGGATCTGCTCCAGGAACGATTTAAATACCTTTCCTCTGGGGGCAGCAGCTGCACTCTGACAGATGCTTCAGGGGCGTAACATCTACAGCTGCTGAACGCCTGCTGCAGTTGTGGTGCTGCCTGCTGTCCAGATCCCCTGCTGTTGGGTTAACACAGCCCAAGAGAGAGCAGTTACACTCAAACGTGCAGGCAGCAGCAGAGCAATACCTGATGAGCCTGGTGGATCTGTGCTTGTTTGATTATGCCGTGCACTGGAGGCGCTTTGATCCTCCACACACCCCCTTCGACTGCATCACCTCATTCGAGTGCGAGATTTCTCAGTTCCTGCAGAATTCCTCTTTAAAACTGGTAATGAAAGTCCAGCAAACTGCTGTACAATGCAGAGAACTGTCGTAAGTGAACATGGCTCCGTTAATGCATGCCTTATCCGAGCATCTGCTTGCCAGGCTGCTGAAAGCCATTGCTCAGTATGACACATGCCAAACAAACCTGCGTGCCGAGCTGTTGTGCAGCTTGCCTTGCAGAAGCCGTGGGTCTGCCAACAGGCTGGGACTCGTGTTCGCTGTTGCTCACCTCCTGCCATGGCTATTTCCTAGCAGCTGCTTATATTATTATAGATTTTTTTGAAGACTACCTTTTACTGGGGTTTTCTCTGCAGCACACAGCGAACATCCTCTGGCAGAGTGTTTTGTGGCCTATTGCTGAGACAGGTTTTGTCAGCACCAAGGGGGCTTTGCACTTGACTCTGCTGTTGGAAAAAAAAATCCCAAGGACGTGACAATAATGGAAGTGAATTTAGCTGGCATATTTAAAGATGTGTATGTGGGAAGAAGAGAAGGAGAAGCCACTGGATGGAGAAAACACTATTAATATGCGCTCCATGCTGGCCTGAAAACCTAAAAGAGGTGTCTCCTTGCATTTGGAAAGTCTTGCTGATCACCTCTGCTTGTACTTGACCTGTTAATCGGGATGCTGAGTATGAAATAGCCTGTCCCCTTTCTGTTTCAGGAGCCGTTTGTTTGTTGTCCTGCACATCGCCCTGCAGGCTGCGGTGTTTGGGGAATACACCTGGGAAGTGTTCGTTTACTGCTGGGAGCTGCAGTTCCACCTCCTGCTGCTGCTGCTGCCCTACCTGCTGCTGGCTGCCAACTTGGGCTGCTTCCTCCTCTGCTCCCAGGCCAACCCTGGTACGCTTGTGCTGATTGTGGCTGCGGCTGTTTGAAAACAGAACCTAAAAAATGTAACAAAACCCTTCTCGTTTCTTTGGTAGGTGTAATAACAAAATCAAATCATGCATCACTGGTTCAGGTTTACGCGTATGATGGTGTATTATTTCAGAAGGGCATCGTGTGTCCTACGTGCAACGTGGAGAAGCCAGCCAGATCAAAACATTGCAGTAAGAATCTTAACTTCCTTGCTAAGCATAACAGTGTTACTGTCCTAGATTAATTCACCATCAGTACCTGCAATTCACGCTACCTCTGCTCTGTTACCCAGCTCGATGTGTTCATTTTACTGCGGTTCCACCTCACAGCTGCCCTTGGCCCATCCATGGGACTGTTTTGCTGCTGTTTCTTCCCACAGAAATTACCGGTTCCTTGGGTATCATTTTGGGTCAGGAACAGGCAAGCTTTTTAGCATCTAAAAGTTAAATGAAAAAATTACCACCTCTGAAGACCTGGGTTAAGGATTTTGTGTTTCTCTTGCAGAATTTGCTGTCACCATGTAAAATAAAGCTGGGAGCAGCAATCTCTGCCTTTCATGTACTTTGCTAGGCAGTACTGTCAGAGAAACCAACGTCTTTGAGCTGCAGTCTTGGTGAATAAAAGAGGAAATGAGATACAGGTCTTTCTTCTTAGTACTGAGGGGAGTTTATGATACGCAGTTGAAATTAATGTATTTTCTTAAAGAGCTATCAGCTAAATCATTTTCAGGATACTTAGATTTATTCTCAGATGCAAAACTCTCCTAAGCTGTGTAAAAATCAAACTGATTACTTCAAAAGCAATTCCCTGAGCCCTGTCACTTGCTCCTCACCAGGTTTCTGCAGCGTCTGCGTGCATCGTTTCGATCACCACTGCGTGTGGGTCAACAACTGCATCGGTGCCTTCAATGCTGGGTATTTCTTCCTGTACCTCTTCACGCTGACTGCCGTGGCCGCAGCCGTTGCCAGCATCACAGCGGCGCTGCTCGTCCACGTGGTGCTGCTGTCAAACCTGATGCAGGGCAGTTACCTCGATGACCAAGGGCAAGAGCACGCCGTGGAGATTCTCTTCCTCGTTCAGGTGCGTTTGTGCTGTCTCGGTTGTTGGCCTCTGAAAAGGTTTATGTCAGCCTTTGCTTTCAGGAATCCTGTAAGTCCATCTGTTCTCAAAGGCAGGATGGGGACAGACTGCAGGTTTTTACCAGCTTTACACAGCTAATGAAGTTTAGAAAAATGCCATTGCAGGATATTCTAAAAATACAGGATTTTTCTCATGGCGCTTCATTCCACCCTCCCATCCGTGCAATTTCTGTCTCCAGACTGCTTTTACTCACCAGATCTGGTTCTTAAAGAGTGATTTTACATTCCAGTGACCATCTACTGTCGAAATGTTTAGGAAACCATTAACAATCCTTGAGTTGCCTTCATGGAGGTGTTAAAGCAGGACCCTACCACCCTGGAATTTAGTTACTTGAGTATTTTTCTCTCACATACAAGCAAAGGGTGGCTTTGAGTCTCTCTAGCACTTGAGTTATATGCATTTCAATCCCACATCCCTTTCTGTATGGCATTGAGGCAGTAAGTAGTAGAGGCTTTGTCTTTTCCTCATCCTGGACAACAGATGTTCCAGCCTTGGACTCTTACAAAGGGATCTTGGTCAGGGAATGTTTGCTCTCATTTGAGCAGTATCATTACCACTCCCCAATATCGGAATTTAGCTCAGAAAAGAGCTGCTTAAACTGTGTGATGTCAGCAAAACCTGAAGTTGTGTTGGATTGTAGCCTCTTCATTTGGCAGTTTGTTTTCTGGTTAATTGCTCTTGTAACTTCAAACAAACAAACAAACAACAGACTCAAACAGAACCCAAACAAAACACCAACCAAACAAGCAAAACTCTGGTATGAAAGACAAACATTCAGAGGCAGCTGGGTGTAGGAAATAGCCCTGCCTATCAGCACAGCTTGCAAGGAAATACATTTCTGGAAATCTCTACGCTTTACTCAAGGTTCAGTCAGGAATGGAGCGTCACCGAGCTGGCTGGGGGACAGGGCTGTGGCTGTGCATTTCGGCTGGCGCTCTGCAGCGGTCGCACACCTCCCTGTGATTTACTGCTCCGACCTTTTAACCAAGTTATTATTTCCTTTTTTTGCAGCACCTTTTCTTGACTTTCCCCAGGATTGTCTTCATGCTTGGTTTTGTTACTCTCCTCACGCTCGTGCTGGGTGCGTACAGCAGCTTCACGCTGTACTTGGCCTTAACCAACCAAACGTCCAACGAGTGGTATAAATCCCGGCGATACGGGTGCTCCCCCCACCTAACAGCGCAGCCTCGTGCCAGCCGAGTCGCCTACAGAAACGTTTATTCTAAAGGAGTCTGGAAGAATTTAAAGGAAATCTTTAAGCCTCCTACAGTGTTGGAAAGCAAAAAGAAAACATGAAGAAATTACTCTTTGTGTGTACGTTTTTAAGCTCTTTGTAAGACTTCATTTCAGCAGTGCACTTTGATGCCCAAAACAACTTTTGTAAAAGTATTACTGTATTTCAGTTAAGGAATCGGAAACTGTTTTCATAAAGCTGATCCGTCTGCAAAAACCCAGAGTTCTTCCAGGTTTCTCTGTGACACGACTCGTACCGGTTGTGACCGTGGCCTGTTGTCTTTTCAGACGTGCACGTTATTTGTCAGCTATTCACATTATTTTCCCTGCAGGAACGTGGAGACTCCCAGCTGTGAGCTCCTATTTTCAGCAGTGTCTGATGAGCAGTGCCTCAGCAGAGCACTATTTAAGATGCTACTTCACCTGGGGCGATCTCTGAGGTTAAGCTTAGCCCTCATTTCCTTGTCAGAGGGACCAGCAGTGGATTTTCTGGTACAGAGAGGGAGCTCTGGTCCATGTTCCTGAGGTGAATCTTTGTGTATGCACTTGTGAGGGAAGAGCTTAACAAAGAGCTGCTGTGAACTTTGAGGAAGCTTCGTCTTTTTGTGAGTAGCCTTGTTTGGTAAATGCTTAACTCATTACTGTTAACTACATCAAGTGCTACTTCTCCTCCTTACTGCTGAGTCTCTTTCTTGATACCTATTTGAAGCACGTTCAAAGTAAGATGCCATTTCAGCCTTAAGAGTCATGAAAATGGTGCCTTCCAGACAGCATTTCAGCATCCTGAAAAGGGTATAAAGATGTGATATTGAGCTCTGGCCGTACAGGTCCTGGCAGATTACAGACTTAATCCATTTCTCATCTTTATTCCACTGTTTGATGTATCTCCTCACAGCGAGGGGCTCAACCATCTCTTAGCCATGTCTTTGTATTCTGGGCGTTTTGCAGCAGGGGAAGGTGCAGTTGCTGAGGGTTTCTAGGGCTGCCCACCTGCACCTGAACACACTGCTTCAGAAACAGCAGTGACGGGGTCTTCTGCTTGTAGGTGAGCACTGACCAAAGACAGAAATAAACCTACAGCTCTGCAGGTGGCCTTCTGAAACCCCTCGAACCAGGGCTGACTGGGGAGATGTCCAAAGCACAGATGCACTGGCTCATGTAAGAGGCTTGTGCTTGTTTTGGGAAGAACAGCGTGTTTGGCTCACCCAGCGGTGAGGGTTTCTTAAGCATTTTAAGTGGCTCTGTTCTCTTTCTAGAAATTCTTGAGTGGTAACAGAGCAGAAATTGGAAAAAATATAGTGAGAACTTTTAAGATAAATTTAAATAGCTTTATTTTTTAAAAAGTATTTATTTACATGCTGAATCTGTACAGTATGACATTAAAAATCTGTATATGGTTTAAAAAAAACCACATTCCTATACAATATGGCTTTACACCCCAACAGAGCAGCTCTCAGAGCAGCCTGTCTGGCATTGCAAGGGTACAACGATGCATTCTTTCATAGACCAGTACATAAGGCTACTTACTTGTCCAGGATATAAAATAAAATACTGCAGTACCATGCCTTGGGAGGACTTGAGTAGTGAGGTTAAAGGCATGAGAGTTTTCAAGTGGTGGTGAATGCACACCAGAACTCGTTAGGTTTGGTTTTCTTGGTTCGTTTTAAGTGTCTATGAGTAAGCAGTCTCTTATGAGACCCTACACACTTGCTCCACTTTCAATCCTTTTAAATCTAAGCATCAGAACGCTACTGTCCTGTGGTCAGAGGTAAAGGCTTTGCAAAGGAACTTCCTTTATTTGAGGCAGCTGTACAAAACACTGAGACTGTCCAAAGTGGCGCGCTGGTCACTTCCGCAGCGTAACCATGCAGCGGTTTTTGACTACTGTCCTTTCCATTTGAACCAGAAACCATCTCAGGGCTGTACCATCTCGTTAAGCCACTCACCTACAGAAGCATTCTCTCCCTCGCTCTCTGAACAATTACAATGGCAAACTTAGGACTGATCAAACTCCCCAAACTGGAGAAAAATCCAAGTTTTACATTAACATCCGCCATAGCTGCGTGGTGGTTACACAATCACAGTCTGGACTTCCACCTCCCCCTCCTGGGAGGCGATCACAAACTCTCCTGCGTGTTCCATTATCTCAATGTCCTCAGACGCCACCATCGTCACCGTCCCGTCCTCCGTCTCGATGCTCCCCTCCGTAGTCAGCACCGCTCCTTCTCCGATGGCCGACGCCAGCGTCATGGCGACCTGCTCCGTCAGGCTCTCGGGGGTCGCGATGGTGATGGTGTCCGCAGCATCTGTGGTCACTTCGGAGTTTTCTGCCACGGTGACGTTCTGCACAATGATCTGGTGACCGGAGTTTGCTTGATTTACTATTTGTTGTACAACCTTCATGATGTGGCTGTCGACCTACAGAAGAGAAAAGATGCCACGTTATTTCTCAGTGTACTTTGCTGTCGGAAGCAGAGAGATCATCACCATCAGCAGTGCTCCATGAGCAGTACAAGCAGCAGCAGTTAATTCTAGTTCCCTCCAGCTGTTCACTCAAGAACAGCTGACTCCTAAACGTGTCACACCTCGTGTCGCTGAAGATGTTTCACCAGCAGAGTCCTCCCTGCAGAAAGTCAGACTCCTGCTTATAGGAAAATCTTAACAACGCCTGCCCAGATGTTTAAACTGCGAATCAAGAGCCTGGCTTTGCAGCAGCCATGATTTCCAGCATTCAATTCCCCCAAGCTGAAGTGTTACTGTCCAGGTCTACATAGCCAGCAGCTGTGCTCTCGTGTGTGAAGCCACACAAGTCACCATCACAGAGAGGATCAGGGGTTAACAGAGCTCGGTCAAACCCAGCATGACCAGCGTTATGTTTTTGGACAGACAGGTCTGCAAAACTAGAGGTATGTAAATGAATTATTTGAAGTTGGGTTTATTTAGTGTGTCTTTCAGGCACTGAAAGTGATTCATTTCATCATACCAGGTCCCCAAAACAATACTTCGTGTGGCTGCTTTACCTCGTGTCTTGTTCCCTCTATTATTTCAGTAGCTTCGCTGGTCTCCATGTCTTCAGTGGCAGTCTTGAAAGACAAAATACAGTGATTCCCTTTTTAATTATTACCAAAAAAACTTTTATTACCAAGATATAAGACTCTTAAGACTTTTACAAAAGTCTTTCTGTTCCCCCCATGCTGCAGTAGCGACTCTTAGGACAACTCCTCCTTGAAATTCCCTCCCAATCCCATTATCGAGAGCTGCTTAAAAGTAATGCAAGTGCTCAGAAATAACTGAAAGAGACCATCCCCTCTCAGCAGGACTTGGCCAACTGGCAGATTTTTCTCCTATTAGAGCAAAAACTATGGCAGCACTAAAGGGACTCAATAATTGAACTGTGCTATTCTGCATGGGTGAGTACTGGCTCTTTGTCGTGAAAGGGGAGAAAGGAAAATGTGTAGTTCATTGCTTCTGGCAGCCACAGCCAGCTAAAAACAGAGATTATTTCAGACAACATAAGCTAAATAGGGATGGGAGAAGAGAGTAGGTAGGAGCTGAGGGAAAGCAGAAGCAAGTTCGTGAGGATAAAAAATGTGGTGTGGTCAGAAGTTCTTGGTCTTGGCCTTTTGATGAGCCACTGCCACTCTTCCCTGCGTCCTCGTTTTCCTGCCTACATTACACACAGGATTGCAGGAAGGTGATGGAGTAAACCCCCGGTGCTCTCCTTCTGAACTAGACTAATGCTACTTCATTGCTAGGGTCGCACAGGCAGGGGCAGCATTGGTTAGAGCCTATTTTACCTTCTTCCCAAAGCCTAGAGGAGGAACATGCCCAACTGCAGTTTTAAATCGACAAAATACCATGCTAAATTCAGAATGAGAAGGCTGTTTGCCCCACTTCCTACCTCAATGATGTATTCCTGAGTGTCTGCCACCACTGAAGAAAACTCGACCAGAACAGTGTGAGGATCTTCAGAAATGACGGTCGCAGCTAAGTTGTCGGCGGACTGACTTTCCTCAGACACGATCACTTCTTCCACCTCTTTCAAAGCAAGGAGGCAGCCACCTGAATGGTATAAATAAAACCCATTATTTTTCATAACCATCTCAAATACCTGGGAAACACAGCACAAACAGACCCCTGTGACAGGATGCCGTCAGACAACAGGCTCTCAGCCCACCAGCACCGCCCAAACGCAGTCCAGTGTCATTCCAAAAACGAAATTCCGATGCATAAAACCCCAGGGGATTTCAAAAGCCGTATGTGAAGAACATACAGTAAGACTTTTGGAACAGTTTAAGTCGTATCTTTTCTGCTTATGCATTACATTGCAGTATCTACCTAGGAAACTCTTCTTTTTCCCTCCAGTAAACTTGTGTTGTCCTTTACAACCTCAATACTGTGTCTCACTACCTGAGCAGGTTTGAAAATCCGTGCTTGGGAGCTAAAGGAGCAGCAGGTCCTTTTTGAAGGATTTCATAAACCCCCCAAATTAGCACAAATTTAAAAAAATAAAAGTTGCCAAGTTTAACCATAACAGCATGTGCCATATTTAAGTTTTACAGTCTTCTCCCTTCTTCCCCAACACAGAAATCAAGCTTTCTCTGGCATTACTTAGTGAAAATTGATTTAATTAATTAATTAGACAGTTAATTTTCTGTCTCTTTGTGTGGAGCCTTGGAACAGAACCCCTTCACAATCTGGGGCACTCCTGTACAGCACAGGGTCTGCATTCCCCACTTGAGCCAGTTTGGAGCAGAGAGCCCACAGCACTCCACAGTGGGATTCCTAATGCAAATTCCATTTTGGTTCTCTTTAGATGATCTAGATTTTCTATTAGAACTGTTTTAAGGCTGTTTGTTCACCATCATTTTTGGTCAGAGAGATCGCAATAGAAATATTTAATAATGTATTTGGGGGGGAAATGTAATGCATCTCCTTCTGATGCAGCTGAGATGCAGATAAACAAACGGCCTTGGACGAAGGTCGTCAGATCCACTCGAAAAGATCGTTACTCAGCCAAAAAGCAGCTTGTCCAAACCCAAACTTATAACACCCCACCCCACCTCACCTTTGGTTTTTAAGTGCCTGTTGAGAGTGCCGTGCTCCGCAAACCCTCGCCCGCACTTGTAACACTTGAAAGGCTTTTCCCCGGTGTGGTGGCGGATGTGGCGCACCAGCGAGCCCTTTTCCCGAAAGCCCCGACTGCAGTACTGACACACGTAAGGCTTCTCCTCTAAATGCGTACGGATGTGGACTTGCTGGGCGTTCTGTACAGAGAGAGAAGCAGGAGAAGGGCAGCTCAAGGGAATGACACACTCAGCAAGCAGTATTTTAGCTTCCAGGGTGCAAGCCAACATGGCTTTTATGGAATACACAATAAAGACTTGGCTGCATTATCTTTCTATAATTTTTCCACACATGAAGGAACAGTTACTTCACAAATGTGAAGGTTTTATTAAGACTGTCCCTCTTTTCCCCGCTATAACAAAAGCTCCTTCTGGAGCCTCTGCTCTTATAAGAGGCAGGTGAGCTGGCATTTGGTATTTCAGGAGCAAAGGCTCCTAAATTCTCCCAGATTTGCTCTGGCAAGGCAAATCTGAAGGCCAGGCTGCTGTGAGGGAGGCTCACCTTTGTCTTGTACCGCTTGCCACACTTGGGACAGGAATACGGCCGCTCATCAGAATGCACTCTGCGATGCCCCTTCACGTGTGCGATGGTCTTGTAGAGCTTGCCACACTCTCCGCAGCGGAAACGCCGCTCGTTCACGTGCACTTCTTGGTGCTTCTTGAGCAGATAGCCTTTTGTGAACTCTTTGCCACACTCCTCGCACTTAAAAGGCTTGTAATCTAGAGAGAGAGAGAACACGTGGTTGACGCAGGACAACCAGCAGTAACAAGTATTTAGTACATGCTAAACAAGATTCTTACAAAATATTAACCCAGAGAAGGAGGGAAATTCTATTTTTAACTGCGTGTATGGGCTTTGTCTCATTCAGAAGTGAATTCTGCCCAAATGTTGCTCTTGTGGCCTTTGGTGCCTTCCAAGCAGCAGTCCCAGCCCTGTTCTGCCTCGCTAGTGGCTTCATCACAAAGTTCTGCTTTCAAGGATGCAGTGCAGGCCCTGAACCATGGAAACTTTTCCTTTTTTAAAAGTGTTTCTTTTATCCTCTGTTCTAGAGCTCAGCCTTTCCGTATCTCTGTGTTAATTATTAATCGATTCAGCACAGCTAGCGGCCGTGTAAAGGCAGGAATCTGAAACAAAGCAAGCTGTGCTGTAAGATCACAGTGAGGCCTGGTGCATTTTAGACAACAGCATAAGCATAGACCTTTACCTAAATGGCCTTTCACGTGTGTTTCGAGGAACGTAGCGTCACTGAAGGCTTCGTTACAGTGAGGGCAAACGTAACTTTTGTACCCATTCGTTCTTTCTGCATCTGTCTGTTGGAAAGAAAATGGTACAACAGGAGTATTTTTGTACAGTTTGTACAGTAAGCGTTGCGATCCAAACTCCCAGTTAAACACTCAAGCTTTGACAAGAAAGAGCTCTATGCTGTTGACAGGAAGAAAGCCTGCATGCATACAAACACTACACTTAAAGCATGCATTAGAAACGTAACTATGAGAACTGAAAGACGCAGGCACAGGGAGAGATGCACTGAGGGTAATGTGCAGGGTGGCGAGGCTGACAGTGCTGTCCACAGCCAACTGCAGGCAAGGGACAATTAAAAAGTCAATCAATTTGTGGAATACAAACATACAGACTCCGCTTGTTCTACTTCAACACACTGTTCCCCACAGGGCTCCTCTTCTGCTTCCACCACTTGGTTTTCTAGTTCCTCTGCAGCAGCCACGGCTGGTTCCTCTGGCTTTTGCATTTCCTCCACGGCGACTCTCTCTATCACGATACCTGAATTCCTCATGGCCTGCCTCAGCAGGTTCTCACTGTTCACTTCCCCCTCGCACGGCAGCTCCTCGGGATGCGACTGCTGAAGGAATAAACACACAGCCCTTTTTTTTACAGCAGCTCTGCTACAACGGTCGATCTTTCTAGGGTGTCTGATGCTGCGAGTCAGGGCCGACAGATCAACAGGAATGACCTTGGACTGGGGAGGAAGTTGAGGTGAAGCTGTGCTCTAGGGATGATGAGCCTGTGCTCCTGCTGCAGGGTCTCACAGCAGGGAACGGTCACCAAAAACCCTCTCCTCACCTTCTGTACGTGGTGGTGAACCCTACACCTCCCCCCATGTGCTACGCACACGCTGCTAAGCCCAGCAGCAGATGGCCAGACAGGGTCAGAGCAGATTCCCTTCTGTGTTCTTGATGAAAAAGCAGCTAATTAACAGCTTCCTTCCACCACACGGATTTATTCCCAGCACTTAAGGAAATGTCGTTTATGAGGTGAAATACTTCTCTGCATAAAACACACCAAGGGTATTGAAGAGCAATGACACTCACGTCTTGGTCCAGGGATTTCGCATCTACCACAGGGAGTTCCTGCATTTGGACGTGGACTTCGTGGAGAACGTTGCCTTTTGCGTCTGTCACGAGGTGAATGACGGGCGAGGTGTCGATGGATTCGCTCGCTACTGAGGAAACGGTGTCTGCGTTTGAACTGCAGGATCCTTCAAGGAAAACATTACCAGTCACTTGGTGTGCTGCCACCCCCCATTGACCTGCACAAAATGTGTCCTGGAATACGAGGTGCCTGCTCAAGCCATCTTTGTACCAGATTATCAAACAGGCTTCGCAGCCAACACCTGACTACGTGTGCTTCAGGTTAGTAACTGAGCTCTATAAATTACTTCTTCCTGTATAAAAGATAGAAACTGAAATATTTTCTTCATCACTGAGAAAGAATTGACAGCTCCAGTACCAGGAGCACGCTCGGTTTTAGCAGACACAAGGCTGACACTGGCAGCATCACTGACCTGCTGGCAGATCGTCCTTATTGACCACGATTTCTTTGTTCACGCTGAAACGGATCTTTTCGGTGCAAGGTGTCAGGGATTTCAGGTGCCGAGTCAGAGCTCCCGATTCCCGGAAGCTTTTCCCACATTTCTTGCATTTGTAAGGTCTTTCATCTGGAAACGACAAGAATCAAAGCAACTGTATTAAATTAACCATGGGTGGCATTAGCTCTGCGTGACACAAGAACGCTTTCAGCTTCCTCCAGCGTGCTCATCCCACAGCCTCGTGTTGCCTCCAGCACTCCGAACACCGGGAGGCTCCACGGTCTCGGCAGCAGATGGAAAGCAGCAGCAAATTCCACTGCAATTTCTAAGCTGGACAACCATGCACAGTGCGCTCAGCCGCAGCTGCAGAAGCCTCTTACCAGTGTGCCGGCGATGGTGTCGAATCAGAGAGCCTTTTGTCCTGAAGGACGTGCCACAGAGTTTGCATTCATAGTCCTTTCTGCTGCTGTGAGTGATCATGTGAGCCTTGAGGATGCTGGCCTACGGAAGGAATTGCATTTTACAAGATGTAAAATCCGCCACCATTTGGAACGTTTCAGCTGTAAAGAACAACCCTGCCCCTTCTGAAAGCAGAGCTTCCCTTTTGAAATTAATTAATGTTTATACGTTTTTAAGTATGTAAAGGGCAGTGTCAGGAGGAAGGAGCCAGGCTCTGCTCTGGGATGGCCAATGCCAGGACAAGGGGCAATGGTCCCAAGCTGGAGCACAGGAGGTTCCAGCTGAAGATGAGGCCAAAGTTTGTCAGTGTGAGGGTTCTGGAGCATGGCCCAGGCTGCCCAGAGAGGTTGTGGAGTCTCCTTGTGTGGAGACACCCAAAGCCCCGGCCGTGTTCCTGTGTGACTGCTCTGGTGATCCTGCTGTGGCAGGGGTTGCACTGGGGGAGCTTTCCAGGGCCCTTCCAGCTCCTCACATCCTGGGATTCTGTGAAAGCGCAGCATGCAGTAGAGGGGCACGTTGTTACCAAGTCTTCAGATATCCTAGTGAACAGCTGGCCTAAATAACCCAAACACAGTGGGACTTACCGTTTTAAACGTCTTCTGGCACAATTCACACACATAGCGCCCTTCTTTGTTAACCAGCAGCTTAAACTTTATCAGTTCAGTGGAAACATCCTGCTCCTGATCGTCAGCGTTCCCTTGCTCCTCAGTGACCTCCCCATCAACGTGGCCATTTGGGTTTTCAAAAACGTGGTCTTCTCCAACAATGACTTCTCTGATGTGCCCACTGCCTGGGAAACGGATACCGAGACAGTGACAGTGATGTTCTGTGCAGAAGAAAGCTTTACACCACCAGAGCAATTCCCTGCTTCGCCACTTCACGCAGTGGGAAGGAGAAACAGTTATTTTACACGTAGAACACAGATCTTTGCAAAGTTCTCATCACCACTGTATAAATATCAAAACGGGTGCTTCTGCAGTGAAGTTTTAAATCTAATTTGTAGAAAGAATTGCAAAGCTGGCCTAGGGATGCCTCTCTCCCACCTCTGAGGCAACACTCAGTCCCACATCCCAGTGCTCACCAACACCCAGTTCACGGCCCCAGCTGCACACAAATCAAACAGAAGAGGATCAGGACGAGTCACCCACTCCCAGCCCAGGGGGGCTGTACACGCAAGCATCTCGAGCTCACCTACTATAGCCGAGGCACTGCCGATTTCCTCTGCTATCGAAGATGCTTCCACAACTATATGAGCAACAGTTATGGACTCCTCCACGGAAGGAACCGCCTGCTGTAACAGACAACGTTTTAGCAGGAAGGATTCGTTACCGTTAACATCATCGTCTTCTGTTCTCTCCCCTCCAACCCAGCAGACCATTGCATCCTAATTATTTTCAGCCCCGGCTCGAGGAGAAGCCTGCTGTCACCTTTTGTGCTTCTGGGCTGAGCAGAGCCGCCGATGCAGCAGCCAGCGCTTCTGGAGCTCGCTGGCAGACCTTCTGCAGTTTGTGTTGCACGAATTCCTCCAAGGAGGTGAACTCTGCCTGGCAGCGGCCGCACTTGTGCACATCATCTTCATCTGCGAGTGAAAATTCAGCCATCAGTTTAGGAAAACACGGCACCTGTTAACGAGCTGCGATGACACCGAAAACTTCGCCGATGCAGCAGCCAGCGCTTCTGGAGCTCGCTGGCAGACCTTCTGCAGTTTGTGTTGCACGAATTCCTCCAAGGAGGTGAACTCTGCCTGGCAGCGGCCGCACTTGTGCACATCATCTTCATCTGCGAGTGAAAATTCAGCCATCAGTTTAGGAAAACACGGCACCTGTTAACGAGCTGCGATGACACCGAAAACTTCTGTTCTGCTCGTCCCGGTGAGCCCCCACGCCAGGACACAAGGGGCCCGGTGTTACCGAAGAGGATTTTCCCCTCCGTTTCTTGACCGGAGCGGGGCGATCCCCCCCGGCCAGGCCCCAG
>NW_010184087.1:0-10636 GCF_000695765.1 Mesitornis unicolor
GGGCCACCGCCTGCCTGCACTGGTCGTCACGGGTGGCGGGTTTTGACAGTATTTCTTCCACCGGCTGCATCTCTGCCCGCACCCCTCGAGCGGCAGCGCTGAAATGCCGCTCAAAAGCAGTGTCACGTTTTGGGGAAACTCGCCTGCGCTGCTCCTCGCCCTCCGGGGGCGGCCCTCCCCGGGCCTGCCTGCAGTCCCACCTCTCCCCCACCTTCAAGACCTTCTCTCTGCGGAGCACTATATGGAGCAGATTCAGTACCAGCGTCTGGTGCTGGTGTGACCCTTGTTTAACCTCCGTTTCAGAAAATGACACATGGCCAGCAAGAAATCCAATTCTCATCTGAGAATGAGTTTGAATACACGCATGTCTGATTAAGTGTTCAGTATGTATCTTCCTCATCTTTTTTCCTTACAGAAGGTTTGTCTCTCCCTCTTTTTTCCTTCACAAGTAAAATTTATGGAGACAACAGAAATTTTTCTTTATTAAATTCTAGTTCCAGAACATAAGTGATTCCTGATTTCATTCCATTAAACGCTCTTACCAAAATAGCAGGGTCTTGACTAACACAGCTCTGTTACATTACTCTGTCATCCTGTATTTATATGTCAACTGAGATAGCCCTCTAGAGCAAAGCAAACCTAACAGAAAGCAAATTCAGACACTAGAAAAGTTCACTGAATACTTTTCAGTTTATCTCAGCCTGTGATTGTGTATCATACGTACCCAATAAATCTGAGAGCCTTGAATTAATTTGTATGTATTTCCCTAGATTATTTATTATGCAAGACTAATAACCTTTACTCGCATTGATTTTCTCCCCTTCCCTCCCTCCTTCTAATCTCTATGATATGGAGCCTTGTTCATGGTAACAGACTACAGAGCCCACCATGACTAGAAAGGGGACTTAAAAGCAGCATGATTCCATGAGATCGACTGCTGCCTCCATCTGGGGGCTGCGTGGTCTTTTTGGGTTTTTTTTGGTCATGCTTCTACTTGCCAGTAGATGCACATACATACAAAGATGGTCGGCATGCCGCTGGAAACGTCAGGCAAGAGCTCTAGCAATGAGCTTGAAGACCTGCTAGCTCATGAGTATTGGTGGTCTACTTACGGCCTTAGGCACACTGGGGAACCTTTGTGGGGAAACTTGCACAGCACACATTATATCCCATACTATGCATATTTTACTAATACAATGCTCCAAGAGTCCCCAGGGCTGTCAAAAACTAAAGTAAATCCCAAAACTTCAGCCAATTTCTTTTCTTTAATGGAAAAGTACATGCCATTTTCATCATGGAAAATATCTGTGATGAATCCTGGGCATCTACTTTTAACAAATTTAAATCTCATATCTAGAAAAAAATAAATGTGGTAACTCAAATCTGCCTTCATGACTTAGATTCTTGAAATATAGAAAGAAGTCTCCAAGGCAATAATACCCTTCCTATGTGGGTGGACAGTCCTGGAAATAATATTCCAGATGGAGTTTGGTCGCCTATTTGCTTGTATGTTTGTCACTAATTATAATCAGCCATAAAACCAGACCTGATCTTTCTTCCAGATTCATAACAAAGATAACTACTATATTTCACAGCACTTCTATGCTGGAGGTCAGGAGAGTCAAAAACCTTCTACAGCAAAATCTGCATTTACTCTCCAAACTTTACAGTGGGTGCTTGGCAATCCAAGGATAAGAGGAAATGGAGGGCTGAATGCTGACATGACTGAAGGAGGAACATATTCATAATTTTTCCTCTTCTCCTGAGGTACAGAGAAAAATAGCACAGATGAAAGCCATAGCTAGCGTTCTGCACAAAGGGAGTCTAAGACTTTTGGGAAAACTCTAAAAAGATAATCTTTCTGTGATTATCCACCTCTGCTGATTTTCCTACTGGAGGGATGAAGTAGATCAGGAAAATCTTTAGCTAATTTCTCAGATGACTCTAGCATGGTAGGATTTATACTTGCTTTTGGACAGCACAGTATTAATTTCAACTCCTTTAGATTCATCAGTATCTATTACTACGTGACTTAAACCCTCTTAACACTACCTCTGATTTTGGCTTAATGAGTATTGTTGAGCGTATACTGAGTCACAGTACTACATGGAAGGTCTAGAAAAGGGGCATTGAAAAGTAATTAACAAAAATATAACAGAAAGCAATGTCTGTCATCTCTAACATTGATTGACTCCTTTGCATTCACTTGTGTCCATGCCTCTTGGAGTATGACCCAGCTTGAAATTCAGAATCAGTTGAAGTCAACAGTAAAAGTCCAAGTGCCTCCAAAGAGGAAAGGCTCTGATTTCTCACCTTTATTATAGTCCATATATAGTACAACATAATAATTGAAACAACATACAGTTTGGAGCAAAATGAGAACAAAATGCTTTTTAAGATTATGATCTATTAAATATGTTTTAAAGATATTTTATATTTATTTGTTTATTTATATATATGTGCATACATATATATTTCCACACACACTGGAATTAACTGAAGATATGGTGACTTCTGCTATAATCCTTGGTTTCCTTGCATTATATTCGGTATATCTGCAGGAGGTTTACTACAGAGAAGTGTAATCACAGAAAAACTATATTGACCAATCTTTTTATATATTTAATGTGATCAGTGTTCAAAAATGTTTAATACTAACCAAGTCCTCCAGGGCTTCCTGCTCAAGATGAGTAGTAGTGAAAGTTCCATAAAAGAAATGATATTGTGATTTTATAAAGATCAATGCCAGAAATAAAATACATTAGAGAAAAAGGCAGGTCTGTTTGACTACAGTTCAAAGTATTAAAATATTTCCATGCATCTGGGAACTTTTGTGGAAGCTGTGCTGAAAAAATACTTGTGCTGTAATGTACTCTTGCTAAAAGCAAATCCAAGAGAATTAGATGTTCACATTCTAACTTAAGCAGACATAAGTGAGGAAATGTTACTGGAGCTGTAAATGTGAAGGAACACCAAAAATTGCACAGTAAGTGCATGGACTAAATAAAGAAAATTTACATGATACTTTTGCACTGCAACAGCCGACTTAAGATTGATGGGTCATTCATAACCTTCACATGACATGAAAGTGCAAAAGCAAACTTGATGACTACGAATGGCTTTTATGTTCTCAAGTAGAGCTACAATGTAAAACAAAAAAGTAAGAAAGTTGTGATGTTCAAATATTTCTGAGTCTAAAAACAAACAAAAATGGCCTGTTTCTTAGGATGCAGATAACAATTCTGCCCACAGAGCCACTAGCACATTACCCTACTTAGAGACAATCTAGAGAACAGCAGTATCTTCACAACTGAAGGATCTGATTTCACCAGAATATTTTAAACACAAAGAGAAGTACTTCAAAAATATTCATTTAATTAATGAACATAGATGCTGCTAATGCATATAATACTGCCATTACTGAGACTCTGAGGTGGTGCTGCCAATATTGCAGAAAGCAGAAACATGTATTGCCATTCATTTTCAAGATTAGACTGAAATCACTGGAAAGCCTGCAAGAATGTGAAAATGTGCCATTTTATGGAGTGTTTAGTATGTATATTGAAAGTGGGAAATGCTATGAATATCCCTGCAAAAAAAAAAAAGAAAAAAAGGATGAGTCCTTACTTCCCTCTACATATGACCGAGCAGCAGACATGATGGGTAGGAAATCTGGAGCACACCGCACAACCATACTGAAGAAGGAAAGCAGCAGGCACCTTGCAGTAACTGAGAGGGCAAAGCACACCTTACATCCACATACATTTGAAAGGAAGGGGGAGATGACACTCAGGTAGGAAAATCAGCAATTTCTCATGGCCAACAGCACAGGGGAAGACAAGTGACATTGCAATGCCACTGGCAACAGCTGTTTTCATCCTGCGGTGAGTCCAGCTCTCCAGGCTGCACACCAGGTTCCAGCTCTATGGCACCTTGCTAAGAGTCTGCCAAGGATCAGAGAGGTTTGAAAGGTGGTGGTGTTCAGAGCTGCCTCACTGCTGACGTTTGAATCATTCCAATTGAATGAGGCAGGACAGTAATTCGGAGGATTTCTGATGTGAAGTGATGAATTATTGAGAAGAAGTAAGAACGTTTCTGCTAGAGAGGGCCTGAAAGTCCCTCGAGTCCAGAGGCTCTCCTGGTCTACAGTGAGTGAAGCAATTTCTGATAGGTTCTAGTCTAAAGCCTCAGCAAATGATGCTGTCTGACACAGAAGCAAAAAAACCCACCACACAAGTAAACAAACAGAAACCCCCCATGTCTTCACATTTTGCCTTTAAGACACTTTTCTGTCCACATGGATATTAGCAATCTTATCTCCAAAACAAAATAAAATTGTCTTGCATAAATGTTACCCTAGTGACAGACTTAACACAAGCCTGATGCAGTTAGTCATCTAAGTGAGATTACTCAAAAACAATGATAAAAGTCAAAAACTTCACTGCCTCATCTCCAGCAGAGCCAAGATAAGGGAAAGTCAAAACTCTTAGGTAGGGTTTTTCAGATGTGACCTAACAGTACTCACCGCTACTTTTTTGCAGTCATCTACTTTTCTGCTTCATTTGTCATACTTCAAGGTGATGGATGTGTAAAGAAACCAGTGGGATGTTTTTTTACAGTCTTTTCTTATATACATTTGAGACTTGGTCTTGCCATTTAATCTTTGTTCACATTAGTCATCCCACTGACTTTGGTGATTTACTTTTGTGAGTAATCCTTACTTAAGTGAAGGTGCTAAATCTACTGTATCTAACTAGATTTTAACCAAAACGTTTGGAATTCTAGTATGCTTAACCATTGAAGGCAGACAGACACTGAGGACAGGAATTTTTCTATGATGTTGTGATCTGAGGAATGATAGAGAGCAAACGTCGCAGGATGGATTTTTACAGCCTCCATAACAACTAAGAATAGTAAAATACATGTTAAAATACTGAGCAGTTTGCTCTCCTATGACAGTAATTATCAGTGAGTTATCTGTTGAAGCCACTATGCTTTGCAAAATAGTTGGAAATGTGTTCTATTGAAGTGAAAATCGAGTAGTAAACTTAAAGACATCAAGAGCTATAAAAAGTTTGTCACACAACAAAGATTAGCAGGAAGACAAAAAGAAGCCTTTGTTCTGTGCAGGGGATGTCTGTGCTACAGTTTTATGGTTATTGTATGTTAAAGCTGTGCAAGCACTGAGCAGGCTAATTATAGTCTTGTGAGAGAATGAAGTATAATTCTGAGTCTTAGACCCTCGCTCTCAAGGACTGTGGAAAGTCTGGAAAACACCCTTAGCAGGGATCACTGAAAAGCATGCTTCTGGTTGTTCAACACCCGTTGTTCCATGGACTTCTTCATTAAAAGTCAGGCAGATGGCTTAATTCAAACTTTTGCTCCTGAAATTCTCTGCTCAGCTACTTGGTAACCTTGAAGGACTAGAAATAGGACTGCCATCATCCCTTAACACGCTCTGATGACTAAAGTTGTTCCTCCTGTGCATGCAGCAGGGAGGTGCCCTTCTTGCAGATGAGTTCAACTGGGACCTAGAGATGTAGGAAACTGGGACCTCTTCTACTCAAGCTGAGAGAAGGGCTTTGTCTAATAGACATTTGGAAAAATCTCTACGAACCACTGCTGGTATAAACTCCTGTTTGCATTGGTGGCTTCCTAACCCTTGGACTGCAGAGTTCTAAAACTGGCATCCAGGAGGGTGGGTAGAAAGTGGCCTAGTACACAGAAAAATACTTTAAAAGTTACCAGCGCAGACACAAAGAGCAAAAGTGAGCTTGCCTTTTATACCATGGCCAGCAGGACATTCATTGCGTAGGCTGGACCCAATCCTGTGTTACCTGAGATAAACAGTCATCATGGATTTGTGCAAACATGTTGTATTCATGCTGTCCTTGATTCCTTCACAGAGCACCACATGCAAAAACCTATTTATTAGCTAGCTCAAAAATAGTTCTCTAAAAATAAGTGTGATGGAGACTTACACAACAATGTGTACATAGTTTTCTTCATTGTGTGTCATGCAAGAAACAGATGGTAAATACAAAAAAGATCTGAATGTAGTAAGAGAGTGGGGTTGGAAAATATGTAGTCCAATGTAGCCAGCAAGGCTCAGCAGTCTGTAAACAAAGCTATTCCAAAGGTATCTTACCTGTTAATGCCTGTGCCTTTCCATTAGATAGGAGATGGAAATCTAGTGTTTTAATCTGTTTCGGCTACCATACTCTTGTTATTCATGCATAAACACCAATCCTTTAACAATATTCAGCACAGATCTGTTATGTTAGAACAGGTTGACATGGATAAAATCTGTTGTGAAATTAAACTGGAACTAGAGAAAAGGAAATCCTGATTTAGTTCTCCCATATACCTATGTGGTTGCAACAGTTAGAGTTACAAATACCTTCTCTCCAGAAATATTAATTCATTTACGCCTTCAGAGCTGCTGCTAACACAAGGCATAGCAACAGAGGAAAACATTAAGCTTGACTGTAATCCTGCTTTTACATTGAGCTGTCTGAAGCACAGGGCAAAGGTTTGAAATAATGCAGTAAGTTGAGTAATGGTTTTAAAAGCTTGCAGTGTTAGTGTCAAGCTAGCTTTACCTAGTATTGCTAGCCATCCAGTATTCCAATGAAGTATTTTTTTGTGTTAGAGTAACCAGAAAAATGATTTGAATTAACTCTAAAAGCTGAGCTGTGGCAGACCAAGAAGGAATGGGGCAAAAAATCAAAGGGATAGCATTTTTTTTCCTTGCCATCCCATTATTATTGCCTGCACATGGCACACACCCTTGCAAGCCACACAACGTCCCTTCAGAACATGGAAGAATCTGTCCCTTATATCTGGTAGTGATGACACATCCTGTAGGAATATTTTCTTGAGATTTGTTAAGTTAGCTTCTGAGGTGCCTTTCCTCTTCTTCAAACAGGAGACATTAGATAGGAAGAAGGACAGAGGTGAGGAGACTTGGTGTTTACCGAGGGGCAAAACCTGATGTGGCTGTGTCGGTTTGTGTTTGAGGTGTGAAACACTAGCTGTGAACTTCTTAATGAGCGGTAAGAGAACCATGGTCCAGAAATAGGTCAAGGGTTAGACCAGGCTTCCACTAGTGGTGATAAGGAGTACAAAACAAGATGGAAACTGAATATTCTCTCAAATGTCCCCAGAAAAAATCCTGAGGAAGATAAGGGATCAGTGAAGCAAGACTTCTGAGGGTATTTAACAGTGAGTAAACATGGAAAGAGTAAGAGATTGCTTCTTTTTCTAGGCCAAATCCCAGGTGCTCTCCATGGAATTGGTGAAAATAAGCCTAGAATTTGTCTCCATAGTCCCTGTAAGTTCTAAGGACAAGGCCATGTTTTTAATTTGATTTTACTTGTGTTTGGCTCAAAACATGAATGACAAGAAAAATGTTTCCTTGGTATGAATAGTCTTCTTTAATATGAGCCTTTTCCCTTTTAAACTGAGTATATCTCTAGAAGGTGCAACACACACCTTCTTGAGCTATATGAGCTTAGAAAGACAGTTTTGATACAGAAGTCAGTGAAGCGCTAGTTGATGCAGCTGTAGTCCTGCCTAGTGTGCCAAAGGTAAACTCTGCTTGAGCTAATTGACCTTAAACCAATGTTGTCAAGTTTCAGAAGAATAAGCATGGACAACTCCTTCCAGACTGATATACTGTTCTCAAACAAAAAGCTGTTTTAGTTTTCTGTCAACAGTTCTCATGGAGAAAAACTGGTGTTGGTTCCAGTGCCTAGTAACAGGAATGCAGCGAAATGGTCAAGAACACTTTTCATCCAAATCCCCCATTTGCCATTTTTGTTTATTTTTCCTTAGATACTATTCTTAGAATAAAATCTGTTCCTCACAGAACAGAAAGAAAACAATAAAGCCTACTAAAAAGAAAGGTTAAAGAAGTGTTTTGGAAGACCATTTTCTCAGCCATAGGTTCTCAGCCCTCATTCCAACACCAGACCATGGATGACATGCTCACACAAGTTGTGAAGTGATTTCCTGAGAAAATCTTGGGCTCAGGCAGGCAGCAGGTAATGGGGAGATGAGCAGTTTGGGAGCTGACAGAAGCCCACTGCTGCCCACCAGCCTTTGTGAATATTATTCATGTTCTCTTCCATTACATGACAAGAGCACATTCTTTGAAGGATGAAGAAGACAGTAAGAGGTCCTGCCCCAAAGTTGCAAATAAAGATAGACTACCACTTCCAGAATGCCTCACCCAATATATGTCCTATTCCCTTTTATATAAAAAGGCTGGGTAAGGTAGGGACAGGTGGTTTGAATTGCCACTGTCACTTGGGATGTTTCTTGGGGCAATCAAAGAGCTGTGCAGCATAGCAGACATCTGGTGAGTCCTCTGCTGCTGGGAAGAACTCGGTCAACAATCCACATGCAATGCAGCCACTCTGCAGTATGTATCAGTAAACTGGGCCTGGTACAAGCCCACTATATGACAAAAAAAGAGACTCTACTGTTCTGTCCTCCCCAGCACAGAAAGAAGTTAAAATGAGCCTAAAGGAAAAACAAGGTTGAAACACTTCTTTGCATGCATACACAGACACTTTGATCAATAGGAATTGTCAGGTAATTGAGCCAATTTAGTGCCTCTGTCCTCAACGGATATCAGATCCAGAAATGGAACTTCCCCAGAGTAGGGTCAGTTGCAGGACTGACAAAAGGAAATTGATATTTTGCTGTCCTTCTTGTAACCTTTACTCCTCCTCATCCCTCATTGACTGCTCCTGTGACGGAAGTCCCAACAAACATCTTTCTTGCCCTTCTTGGGGCAGGCAGCCCTGGTTTTGCCTGCCTGTAAGACTGATAACCACTCTAGCTTTGAGATGGTTAGCCTGCAAGCCCAGGGTACCCCAACCCTGAGGCACTCTGTTGTACAGGCTGCCCTAGCACTGAGAAGTCAGAAGACCTGGCGTTTTGTCTCCCTAGCAGACTGCTGGGCAGACTGCTAAGAAGCTGGGTTGGCAAGCTGGCATGAAACCGGGCAGGCTTTTGACTGAAACCTGCCTGGCAGACGAGTTTGGAAATGTGCCTGTGTTTTGTCAGAAGATTTGTTAAAACAGATACATTCCCACAGAATGTTCTGATTTTGATTATTCAGCATTTCAGGGTGGGTATCATGTTCCCCCGGAACATTTCTGACCATCTTTGCTTATGATAAGTTGCACGTGTACAGTACACCCCATTGGAATGATCCTTCACTGCTTCCCACTCAAAATGCTGATGCTGACAGGAGACTGAGTGCTACCCTGCAGCAATGCTAAGCTCCACCATGGCTGTCATGAATAAGAGCAGGATACAACATGGGCACAGACTCTAGGCTTGGGCCATTTGACAGGCAGGCAGAGAGAAAATGCCCTTCCCATGCATTAAAGTACCTCACAAATATTCATAATTATGACTTGTGTTTGCTCAAGTTAGTTCATCTCACACAAACCTGCTCTGAGTTTGCAATTTAATATTATGAATTATGGGTACTAGAATTGCTGAATTAGGGAAATAAGGACATGGAGAACATTATGCAGGCTAAAGAAAAGAAACTCCTATAATTCTCAGCTTTGCTTTCTCTGCTCTTGATTCTCATTACTGCTGTCCCTCCTGCCTCAATGTGTCTGGTATACATTTTAAGAGCAAATTTTTTATGTTTTCATCCTTGTCTTTTTGAGAATAGCAACAAGGTTCTGCTTGCTTTGACAAGCTGAACTTATTCTCAGGCCTTGTATTTCAAAGCAGTATTTGACACACAGGAAACTCAGAAGAGAATAAGCCTGTCACTTGTTTTTCTTTTCAGTTTAACTGATTCATTTATTTTCCTTAAGATATTGTAGGACACATAATGATTCTCCTGCACTTTCTTGCACCTGTGACTCATGAGGCTGGCTGGGTCTAAGAGAGGGGCCAAGCTGCAAAGTTCACATACAGATTCTTGTTTTTTAAAGGTCTGAGGAAGTTCAGATTTGAGGTTTTGGGTTTGGACCAGCTCAGAACTGTACAAGTATTCAGTTCCTAGCTAAGTAATTTGGCATGTTTCTCTCTACTTTCTCTTCCACTCTTGATTTCGTTTCACTGATTGTGTTAGCCGTGATTGGAAAAATGAACAAAAAAGTAATCAGTATTACATTGTCTTTCTACTGGGGGATTGGAAGGGAGAAGGAACAGAAATCTCTCACTGGATTATAATAATATTTCCCACACTTGCAATCATCTATGGGTGAATTTGCTACTTATCAATAGTATCTGAGTGTCTTACAAGTAACAGCAGTGGCACGTACAAAATCCCTAATGGACTGCAGGACCAGATTCTTCTTTTTCAGGTCAGATACCCCTTTCACTGGGGAGTGAGAAAGCTATTAGAGTTTGGCAATGAAAAGATATATCTGAAAGGAAACATTTATGACAAAAATGCTGCCTCAATGTAAAGAGTTGTTTCTGAAGACTGTCAGTCTCAAGGCTTTCTCATCTTCTCTACTGAGGTAACTTAACAGAGGACATTTTGTTCCTAGTTCTCAAGTTATTATCTTGGACTTCAGGATCAGTATTGTCCAGAGGCGCACAGCAGTATCAATGCACAGACTGATTTTCACAGAATCACAGAATCACTCGGTTG
>NW_010184088.1:0-3667 GCF_000695765.1 Mesitornis unicolor
GGGCACTCCACTCGTTACAGGCCTCCAAATGAGCAGTGGACAGATGCCCTGAGAAATGAGTGCTTAGGACAGTGCAGGAATGTAACTCGCGTGTTAATTTTTCAACTTCAAGTTCTAATTTAGCTCTGCCAGTGTCTGAACTCTGCAGACCAGCAAAGTGCGGCGAGAGGGGAGCACATCCACGTTGCTGCTGGTTTACCTCTTGGCTTTGCAAGGTAAAGCACAAGCCTTTCAGGCTTACTGTGTTCTTTATTCACAGCAGGCAGTTGCATAGGAAGATGAGGTCGGGAAGCTGCAGTATTGATCGGCCTGTCTTCTTGGCAACCTTGTTCGTGGCAGCTTCACGGAGCTGAGGGTAAATGGAGCACTAGGGCTATAGAAAGGGAACAAAAGGAAGGTTACTGCTGGCCCTTCTTGGCTGCAATAGCTGGATGCCTTTTAAAAACAGCTTCTGTTGCCATGGAGCTTCTGAATCCAAGGCCGGTTCTGGCACCATGATTTTTCTCATGGCAAAAACCATTGTCCTGACCTAGTCCTGGGGGCTGGAATCAATAAATAAAGGCAATAGCCTTGGCAGCGCTTGTCTATTATTGCAGCGAAGTGACTGAACTGCAGTGGGAACGAGACCAGAGGGAAACCTTTTCTTCACTGAGCATCCTGATTTTTAAAGCTGGCATCCACTGTGGTCTGCAAAACACCTTTTATAAGAAGGTGTTTGACATTTGAGGAAGGGTTTTGAATAGTTTAAATAGAACTTGCTTTCCTCTGAGTCAGCGAAGTTTTGAGGTTGAAATAGAGACCTGAATTCCTAATCTCAAGGTTTTTGGAAGGTCTTCCAGTAGTGGCTTGTTTATGTTTTCAAGCCCATTTTTCATCTTCTAAACTTCAGATATAGTCAGACAGTTTGAAACACGTGTTTGTTTCCTGAAGTGGTCAGTAACATTCAAAACAAGATATTTAGTAATTTGTTTGGCATTGATTGTGTTAGCTTAACACTGCATTGCTTTGCAGAACTTTTTACCATCTTAGAAGGTGATATTTGGACTGTGTACGAACATTCACGCTTGACTTCATGGACAAAAAGTGTGCTCCACTCCCAATGAGATTTTTTTTTTTTTTATGTTCTTGGATAGTGACAGAAGTTTAAAAAACTTGGTTTAACTTTTGCTTTGTGGACTTACTGAAACTCAGTGTTTCCAAAGCAGGAAAGCAGTGTGCTTTTATTTCTATATGACTTATTTCTAAAGGCAGGAAGAGATGATTACCCCATGTCACAAAGCATCTATAGGTAAAGCTCTTCTGCTAGAGATGTGTAGACTCCTTGGGCTGAAGAATTGGCCCTTCAGGATGTTTTGGTACTACCTGATGACTGTCATTTGGAAAGATTCAGACAGCTAGAGCATAAAGTCTCTGCATATTAAGTATTGAATAGTAATTTCTGTTGCTTCACCCACCTGCATGTGTTTTGTCTGCCTGCGGCTGTTGGGTCAAGGACTGGAGGTCTTGCAGGCAAGGTTGGATTGGCCTTACTGGTGTGGTGCCCCAGGGTGAGATGCTGCAACTCCTCGGTTAGAACCAGCCCCAAAGCAGAGTTATCTTCTGTCTCTTGGGTGTTTTAGGCCTGCAAAGAGGGCTCTGTGCTGACTTATGAGCGTGTTGGGTTCTGCAAAGCCTGGGTCGGGCCTGTGGCCTCGGGCAGGGGTGCAATGACACCTCGAGGCTGCTGCGGCCCCCGTCCTTTCAGGGTTTGTTTGCACAAGGGAGGGAGCCCTCGTCCTTGGGAGTCGCCGTGGGTCTGCAGTATCATCAGATAATAACGGGAGCCAAAACTTGGAGTTTGGAACAGCCTTTGCAGCCCTTGCGAATTCTTTTCTACGAGCCCTTGGGTGGTGGAGTCGTAAACACCGCTTGTCTGTGCAGGACTGTGATATATTTTTTCTCTGTTTTACTCTTTAAAGCATCATGAAACTCCAAATGAAGACAGACTTCTTCCGATGTTGCCCCTGCGGTCTTGCGTTGTGTTATTTACTCTTTCTGTGCAAACCCTTACAAAGGTCACTAAAGTGTCTGTGTGTTTATGGCGTTTAGTAGCAGTGCCACAAACCAAAAAAAAATCAGAAAACTCTAAATGTTAAACATTTACATTTAAATATTCACTTGATTAATACTACTTTGAGGTTATCTTTGCCCAGAAATGAAATATTTCTTGGTTATGAGAGTCTAGGGTGTTTGTCTGCTATTGAGTGCAACTTTCCTGTAGACACTCATCTTCTGAGTTTAATAACGTGTATTTCAGAATCTGTTTCTTGACATTACCAGGACCATAATAAAATCTTAATTTGCACTAACACCAACCTTTTTCAGTCTGTAAGACTGCATAAAACTTCAGGAACTGTAGCTGTGGCGTTATGAAGAGTCTGCTTTATTTCAGCATTAAGAACATTTGGGACAGATTTTTGACAGTGCTAAAGTTTGTGATTCTAGTGTGTTGTCTTTAATCTTGTACTCATTCAGCTCATTTCCTAATTACTATAAAAGTCATTCTGGCTTTGAAATTCTGCACTTCTGGAGATGCTGCGCTATAGTTTTTTATAACAACAAAATGACTGAATTGCTGCTTTAGTTTCAAATTTTGACTTTAATTGTGGAATTGTATGTAGTTAAAAGTCCCAGAGCAGCAGTGGGGGGAGAACTGTGGAGATGATCATGACCACCATAATTTCGGCCTCTTCCTTTCAGCTTGGCTCGTGAGTGTTGCCCGAGTGATGTGGGAGGGCGGAGGGGCCCAGCCCTGCCGTGGCTGGGCGCTGGGTTGACAGGGCAGCAGAGGGGGCTTCAGGGTGCTGATGGCAGCAGAGAGGGCAGGTGGGGATGGCCTTTCCTTTCCATGCTGTGCAGCTTTAGGGTGACTTTGTGATGGTAGGGGAGATGCCTTTAAACAAGATTCCTGTAGGTATATGGGGGAGTCTTGATGCAGGATGGCCCTATGGGTGCAGTCATATGAGCTGGGTTGGGAAGTGGAAGTGAAGTGTGAGAGATCTGCGGAGATCCTTTTTTGAAGGATCAGAAATGATGATGGGATCTTCGGTCAAGGTGCAGTTCTGCTTACGTGGGCTTTTCCCTCTCTGTCCTGGCGCAGTTCCTTATACAGCCAAATATGTGTCCCCTCAGAGCCCCTTGGACTTGATTGCTCCTCTTTCTCTGCATGGCAAAGAAGGTGGATGGACTCTGAAGAAACATTTCCAGAGCAGCCACTGACTGTTCCTATGTTCTTCTCTTACAACTTTTTTTTTTTCTTATTTTGCTTTATAGACACAGATGAGGACACAGTGAAAAGGTGTTTTGCCACGTTTGAAGAGAAGTTCTTCCAGACCTGTGAGAAAGAACTTGCCAAAATCAACATTTTCTATTCAGGTAAGGTGCTTATTTGTGTATATTTGTGGAAAATACAGCAACACTATAAGAGTCTGAAGCTCCCAAACTTTCAGAATAACCACAGTGGTCGTGCAGGTCTGCCCAGTGGTCGTGCAGGTCTACCCTCAGGTAATTTAATTAGAGGGCAGGTTTATATGGGAAACTGCTCTGGTTTAATCACTGCTGTGGAGCTAAACCATGGTATGAGAATGAAGGGCAGATGATTTCATTGTTCCTCACTAGCATCCTGCTG
>NW_010184088.1:3698-9756 GCF_000695765.1 Mesitornis unicolor
GATGCTCCTAAAGTGGCAGCTTATGTAGAGGGCTCAGTTTGCCCGTGGTGACGGTCTCCTGTATGTGTTTGAGGTGTGCCAAGCTCCCTAGCTGGTGCTTCCTGAGCTTGTGCAGGAATAGCTACCAGGGGCTGTATGGTAAATCTTGATGTGCCCAACAAGTTCTTAAACTCTTAACCCTTACTTGAACTCTTGCAACTTTCTGGAGTAGATCAGCCAGCAGCAACTTGTCGTTGGCAGTGTATGAAATCCTGCTGAGTAAATTGAGTAGAAATGTAATGGTAAGTAAGAGTAGGGATTCCTGGAGGTCGTATTTCAAAGTGCTGTTGTTTGCTGTTTTCCCTGAGAAAGTTTGCTTTCCCGCCCTGTGTTTTGCAAATAAACTTTAGAATGGGCTAATTGGAAATGGACCCTGTAATATTGCTACAGAAGGCTCAGGAATAGCGTGCTCCAGTTCCACCCACCATTACATTTCAGCTGGTTTTCAACCTCGCTGGCTAAGACTTAAAATGGAGTTTCACCTGGAAAAGCGTTTAAATACAGATACAGTGATGCACTGACTTCTGCCGTACTTTCCCTTAACGTGTTGTTTTATTGGCTTGGTGCTTTAAACAGGCTTTTGCAGAGCAATATGGTACCCTTTTCCATTTCTGATTTTAAGACAAAATTGAATCGTGCAAAATATCGTAATAACCGCCAGGCAGTGGCTTTACGGGGAGCTGTTTTATTGCTGGCACAGTCTGGGTGGTGAGCGCGAGAGCAGCTGAAAGTGTAAGAGATGCAATAACTGCGCTGCAGCTTTTCTCCATTCAGCTCCATCTAGGGAAGAAAACCTCTCCCGGGCCGCTGTGCCAGCTCTTGTGGCTCTCTGGAGCAGTGGTGTTTGCTGCAGGCGCAGCGAGGGGAAGGACAAGGGGCAGTTTGTAGGTAGAAGCGACGTGTTTTATTAGGCCAGCTGGGTTTTACACTTGAGAGGCATTTTTCTACATGCAGTGCACGTGTACCGAACTCAGAACGATTGTTGTCGAGGTTTGTTTCCCTGTGAGATCTTCTGTTTCTATCCCAGGTCTGAAGTAAGGCTTTTCTGCTCAGAAACTTGCCTTGCTTTTCTAGTTATATCACATCCCGTGTACTGCGAGCTAGACTCTGTGGAGGAAGTTCTGTCAATTTAGATGCACAGTACAGATTATAATTTTCCCTAATGAGGACCTGCGAGCACGCGTGCCCCCACATATGCGCACCCATTCCGGCATTGTTTAAAATGGCATTAATAATATAGGGTAGGGTTTTTCTCAACTTGCTGTCATTTCAAAAAGTTACAGGAGACAATACCTGTAATTTGAAAAAGCTCTTGTGATAAGATTAAAATAAATCTTTTCTCTGCAGAAGAACGACGTGACTTTAATAGTGTGGAAACCCTTTATTATGGTTATTCACGTTAAGCTACATCCAGAAATGTTCCGTCAGTGGTTCCTCTTCTTGATCACGTCAGAAATGTGTCGCATCGGACCCTGTTGTAATTCCAGACATGTGTTGACCTGGTACATCCTATTTCTTATAGGCTTGTTATATGGCTTATTACACACTTGTCTTTACGACGATAAATATTGCCCGTTTTTAAGAAAGCTAAGCTTTATGTTGATCTCCACTTTATTTCCTCATCGTCTTTCCCTGTGCTGAGGGATGCTCAGTGAGCATCACCAGGGATTGCCACAGCATGGACAACCCCATCCTCTTGGGATGAGCTGCTCCTGGACCCAGCTCTGCCCCAGAGCACTCGGGGTCAGGGCGCCTGCTGCAAAATGCCTTTGCCTTTTGCTGCGTGCTCGCGTTGTTCGCTCTCCTCAGACACAGCCTGAATTCCCCAGACTGTTACCCCAGCTCGGCAGGAAGAAAAACTGCCTTTAGCTAAATCTGTTTGGATAAACAGTTTGTGACTATTCGGGCTACGCTAAGGAAAGTCTATATTCTGTGGAAAGGAAAAAGAATAGCGGTACGATTTTCAGATGGTTCCAGCAGAGGAATGCCTGTTCAAGTGCTGAAGTTTTATTTGTGGCCAGTTTTGGTTTGTGTTTGGGATTTTCTGTAGGGGAAGTTTGTTACATTTTTAAATTAGCATCTTTGGGAGCTTGGGCTGCTGTTTAGCTAGTAACGTTTTTGTGGTTAGTGTAGGAGCTGGTGTTATTATTTGTAGGAAGCCGAGGGTTTAACTTGGAAAGGAAAACATCAAACTTGATATGCACCAGTAGGAAGAGGAGGAAGAGCCTGCCTAAAGTGCCCAGAGCTGGGTCGCTGTGAGCAGGTATGGGCTGTTCACTTACATCCTGTGAAATAGGTTTTGATCTCATAATCTGGAACTTGGGGAGAAATTTTACCAGCTCCTTGGCGTGCTAGGTTTTTTTTTTTCATGATCCTCATATGTGAACCTTTGTATAAACTTGGAAAACAGAGTAAAAAACAACTTGGACTTGCACAGCTGAGGTGGTAACTCTCTAGAGGGTGGTTTTTAGTCTGGGTCTAGAAGTATCTTTTGGGCAAAGCTGCTGCTTTATTGCAAGCATTTTTGCTGAGGTCGGCCTCTGTTGGTTTTAGATTTCTCAGTAGTCTTTGCGTAAGATTATGGTCGAGCTGAGGACCCGGTGGGCAGCAGGTCACGCAAAACGCTGCGACACCAGAGTGGCTCCAGTTTCTAAGCGCGTGTTGCTTTTTTTCTAACTCTCTTGAGTAGCCTGTTTTCTTAAGTCACTTTTCAGAGTACTAAATTAGTGGTAGTGGTAAATGTCTTTTCTCAAGATTTTGGAGTATGTTGCAGATGGAGAAATTGATTTCTGCTTCGCTTTGCCGTTTCCCTCGGCAGTTCCCCAGGAGGTTTTTAAGAACAGCAGCACGCACATTGTCTTATTTTCCTCCTGCAATGAACCTCGATGATCAAATCAAACTTTACAGAACACAGAATCCCAGAACGTTAGGGATTGGAAGGGACCTCCAAAGCTCATCCAGTCCAATCCCCCTGCTGGAGCAGGAACACCCAGATGAGGTTACACAGGAAGGCGTCCAGGCGGGGTTTGAATGTCTGCAGAGAAGGAGACTCCACAACCTCTCTGGGCAGCCTGGGCCAGGGCTCGGTCGCCCTCACTGAGAAGAAGTTTCTTCTCCAATTTCAGTGGAACCTCCTGTGTTCCAGCTTGTGTCCGTTACCCCTTGTCCTATCGTTGTTTGTCACCGAGAAGAGCCTGGCTCCATCCTCGTGACACTCACCCTTTCAATATTTATAAACACGAATGAGTTCTCCCCTCAGTCTCCTCTTCTGCAAACTAAAGAGCCCCAGCTCCCTCAGCTGCTCCTCAGAAGGGAGATGCTCCACTCCCTTGATCATCTTTGTAGCCCTACGCTGGACTCTCTCCAGCAGTTTCTGTCCTTCTTGAACTGAGGGGCCCAGAACTGGACACAATATTCCAGATGCAGTCTCACCAGGGCAGAGTAGAGGGGGGTTACGTAGCCCTGCAGTGCACTGTGTCTGCCCACCGACCTTAAACAAGATGAGATGGTGTGTGGACTGGATAAACTGGGGTGAGTGCAAGAGAGTGGGCAGGAGGGAGAAGGAGGAGGCAGAGCTGCTGTTGCTTGGGATTGGCAGATCATTATAGGTCTGGGTCAGCTGCCGTTAAAGTTTCATCCTCAGAAGATGGGTGGATGGAGAGGGCTGCATGGGAAACAGCACAGGACTCTCTTCGGAATTAAGAAGACTTCGTATTTGGAGATGCTGCTTTTGAGTTTTATGGACATAGGGACAATGGAACAGCGCTTTCAATTGAAAGATGTACATTGAAACTCTTCCATATTTAATAACTTCATCCAAAACAAATCTCATCGTCACCAGATGGTTGAATATAACATTTTGAATATAGAGAGTGAACTTGTGAGTTGTATTTATATGGAGGTTTTTGATTCCAACAGCTACTCGAAGAGATATCAGTTACTTCTTCCCGAGAGAGTTCCCAAAGCATGGAGAGGTTATTCTTTGTGCAGCCTGACCTTGTGTGTGTTGAATATTGTGTCTGTAGGCTGTGGGCAGGCGCTCCTCACCGCAGGCTGCATTGCCTCTGTTCGGTGGAGCCCTTGCAGCTGTAGCAGTTGTTGGAGAGGAGTCATCCTTTGCCGTCTTTTTGAAACCTCTTACTTTATTAAAGGTTATAATCAGTAGAGTTTGAGGCTTTTCCATACTTGATTTTCCACTGAAATTGGAGAAGAAACTTCTTCTCAGTGAGGGTGACAGAGCCCTGGCCCAGGCTGCCCAGAGAGGTTGTGGAGTCTCCTTCTCTGCAGACATTCAAAACCCGCCTGGACGCCTTCCTGTGTAACCTCATCTGGGTGTTCCTGCTCCGGCAGGGGGATTGGACTGGATGAGCTTTGGAGGTCCCTTCCAATCCCTGACATTCTGGGATTCTGTGTGATTCTGTGATTTTTTTTCTATATTGATCCCTATTTTCTGTTTAGAAAGACATTCTCCTTCTGGAAAATATCTTAAGCAAGCACTATAAATTATTTACAGGGGAGTTTTACTCTTTAAAATTAACCAGATTTGAATAAGACTGAGGGAAAGGTCAGAATTGCTCCTGTAAGGGTAAATCTTCCTTCTGAGGGGGAGCAATGGAGAATTTCCATTAAGTTGTTACGTAAGATGCTAATGAAGATAATTAAATTGGCAGCCAGGAGGCTGTCGAGCCGATCTCTGGGTGGTGGAGGGACCATGGGGCTCAGTGGTTTCTGGTGTGGTGGTGGCTCCAGCTCCCAGCACCGTGACCCTGCTCGGCGTCTGCCCGTGGTCTGTGATGGTGCTGAGCAGCAGAGCTGCCAAAGCTGTGACTGAAGCCATGGAGTGGAGGGGACAAAGCCTGGAAGGAGCTACTTGTCTAGAACAAGAAGAAAGAGAATGTCAGTTATGCTATTTTTAGCGTTAAAAGATTTGTTATTTAGCCAAAAAAGATGGTTTTCTGAAAGTAATGTTTAAAGGAACAGCTTTTTTCATGCTCGAAATGGGAGGAAGACAGAGTGGCTTGTTCCAAAAACACATCAGAATGATACGTAAAGTCAAGTTGACTGTGCCTTTAATCAGTAAATAATGAGGCAAAGCTTCTAACCGACGTGAGCCTAAACTGAGGAAAAGAGGGATGAATTATTACAGCGGATCGTGTACAGCAGTTCGTAGTGTTGTACGTCCTGATCAAAGCAGAAGCTGTGTTTGCCTGTCACCGGGAGCTTGGCAGAGGGTTGCGTTGCTCTCTGAGCTCCAAAATTCAGCACCGTGTTTGAAGTGTGGTGGTTGGTTTTTTTTCTCCTTTGATTTTCTTCTTGTCGTATAAAAGGGTATTAAACACACAGTCGATAGTGGGTGTGCAGACACGAAAAGTGCTTTTCTTACTAACTGTCAGGTTTCAGAATATTGCCTAACAGGGTTTTTTTTAATGCTTTCTGCGCACTTGCTGTATGTCAGAATAGTTTCCTTTGCACACCGAGCAGACGTGTGGTCACTGCTTCGGTATTTGGATGAGACCCTATCTGTTTGGCTGCCTCCAGCCACGGCTCTGCCAGCGTGGGGAGGCCGGACCCTGTGTCCCTGTGCTTGTTTATAACCCTTAGGTGCAGGTGGCAGCTGCGCAGGTTGGGCTTCTTCCATCTGTAATGGGTATTTGTAGGGTCCGGGAATGTGCATCCTCTAGAAATAGGATCTGGGGTGGAAGTCGAGAGGTCTGCGTCCACTTTTAACGCTGCCTTGGTCTGTGCTGAAGGGACAGCCCCTTGGTTTTGCCTATGTTAATTAAGACCTGTCTGATATAACAGCTTTGGTTTTGCAGAGTATGTATGTTGTACATACAAGTGTATTAAAACCTTTAATTAGAAGGAGCTTTGTAAAAAAGAAACATGCAGAGTTGTTACGTTTAATGCTTAGCAGTGGAAGGCTGTGCAGTGTGTTATTCAATGCAGTGCTTTTTAGGCTTGTTAGTTGAGGAAAAGGTGTAGTGCTCTGGAAAGAAGCCAGAGAGTTGTGGTCAATGGG
>NW_010184089.1:0-1854 GCF_000695765.1 Mesitornis unicolor
TTATTATTTTATTTTATAAAACTATAAGTCAACACTACTGGAAAATTAAATGCATGTTAGACTGTGAGGGATTTTTGAGGTATAACGATGTTTTACATATGACTTTTGAAGATATGATGTTAATCTGAAGTAATCATGGGAACCTTGGATTTTCCTGTGAGTTAATAAAATTAATAAAAGTATTTATTTTATAAAATCTACTAATGCTCTGAAGGACGAAAACAACAACAACTGATTTAGCTTTAGTATGCTTTTTTGGTTTTGTTTTGTATAGAACTGCAAGCAAACAAGGGGAAATGCACTAATTCTAGCGGTTTTTTAACTTTCCTTTGTAGTAGAACCTGATCATAGTACTACTGTTTAGAATCTGTCACTGGTCATGTTATAATCTCTGTAGTTCAGGAAATATTTCAGCTGTAAAAGTTGATCTAGGCAGAAACTACAATGAAGGTCTCAGACCAAAAGCAATTTTCAAAATCAATTACTAAAAAACCAGATTAATTAACAAATGTCACTAAACAATTATTAGATTAGCTTTGTTGTTTCAAGTGTTCTATTGTTCTTTTTTCTTTTTCTTTTCTTTTTTTCTTTTTAATTTTAAGAGTGTTTTACTGTCTTTGGAAAGAAGTGATGTTAGCCACAAAACTACCTCATCCTATGCTATCCGAGATTTAGGTACACAATTGCCAACATGTTTTCAAATATGGACTGTAACACTCAGGCCATTCTGATGATAAATTTCTTATACAAGCACACTCAGACATGTTATTTTTCTTCTCTGTACCTCCTACACTGAAGCTGGATCAAATTTGCAACCCTCTAAAACGGTCCTTTAAAAGGCTCTGCCAGATGCAGCTTTGCGGCAGCACTCACTTGTGTCTGTCATACGTTTTCCTGCAAATGACTGGCATATTCAGAAGTACAACACATGGCATTTTGAACCTATTTTAATATTTAAAATATGGTAGTCTACATTTGGGCATTCTATAATTTTAAAGTGACTAATACATTGAAAAGTATCATATGGATTATTAGAGGCAAGATTTCTAAAAATATGTATCTGAAGTTAAACTTCAAAGTTTAGACTTTGCCTCCAGGACCTGTATTTACCTAAATATGAGAGCTGTTAAGAATTAAAATACTGGAAAAAAAAGACTGCTTATTTAGATGTTTGAATATGGATTTAAGATAAAATCCTGTGACTGTGGTAGTCAATGGAATTTGTCACAGATTCAGAGCTAGGATTTTAGCCTTAGTCCTTAAGAACCAGAATTTAAAGGTGCTTTGCAGCTAAACATGCACACATACTGATAGTAGTATTTTCAGTTGCAACCTTCTGCTTATGTCCATGTGATGTCAAGGGGAACTGAATATCTCTATGCATATGAAAATCTCACCCCACCTCTATCTACACTGTCAAAAAACATAAATATTTTATTTTTACCTAGCTACAGGTCTCATTCAAAACATGATAATGGGAATTTAAGTTCTAATTTTTTTGAAAATGTTGGGTGTGTAGCCCCTCACAATATGCCATTATAAGAAGGGCTTTTGCTATCCCCTGTGTACCCAAAAAAAACTGGTGAGAAGACAAGCAGAGATGGGATAGCCTCACTGAGAGAGAAGCCTGTGAGATGTCTCCTCCATGCTGGACAGAAGAGATGCTGCCAGAAAGTGGACATATGCTCAGAATAGACATGCAAACCTTCCCCCACAGTGGAAGACTTTGCTTGTGAGTGACACCTGCTCTGGGTGAGCTATCATCTGTAAGCAACTTTTCACATTGAGGAAAGATTTGTGCAGACTGGTGTAGCAGAGACCCCTGAGGTAAACAGGTATATGCACTGACCTGCT
>NW_010184089.1:1892-2227 GCF_000695765.1 Mesitornis unicolor
ACATGTGGTCTGCGTCAGCAGCTGAAGACTGGTGGTCATGGGGATTTGGGGCCAAGCTGCTGTGAGCTGTGCCTCACTGTATTCAGAATTTGAGCTATTTTTTTATTAGAGCATGGGGGAAAACCCTTCTGGATCATGGCCAGAACACAGTTTGAGACAATTTTTCTGTGGTCTGGGCTTTCTGTTTAAGGCAGGTTTGGGCACATAGTTTTGTTACTGGGATTTTATAGGCAAATGCCGTTTAATAGTCTCTCTCCCCTATTGCTGTGTTGTCTCTTCCCTTCAGATGGCAGTAGCAGCTATCTGTACGGAGCGGTTTTGCCTAAAACCATTCC
>NW_010184089.1:2238-4061 GCF_000695765.1 Mesitornis unicolor
AAAAGTTAGATGATGGAGTCTAGAAAAGACCAGTGTATCCCACACTTGAAGCCTGGTCTACTTTTATGAGGCTTCAAAACTTCAATTTGAACTTTAGTTTTGTGACTGCATAGAGAAAACTGAACTGAACAAGGAATGGATTCTCCAAATGCCTTCCTGTGCTCTAATTGACTTCAGAAGAAGAGAAACTGTTTCTCAGAGACAATTTGTCAGCTGTTCTTCAAAAAGACCAGTGTATCCCACACTTGAAGCCTGGTCTACTTTTATGAGGCTTCAAAACTTCAATTTGAACTTTAGTTTTGTGACTGCATAGAGAAAACTGAACTGAACAAGGAATGGATTCTCCAAATGCCTTCCTGTGCTCTAATTGACTTCAGAAGAAGAGAAACTGTTTCTCAGAGACAATTTGTCAGCTGTTCTTCATCACATCATCAGTTGCACTCAAAAGTAAGATTTCTTTTGGCACATATTCTGTACTTCAGTCTCTTAGCTGATAATTAAGCTTGCATTCCCAAAAAATTTCCACTAGTTGCAGCACGTTTTGTAGTTTTAAGTGACTTATTTCAACTTGGCATGGTTGCTGGAAAACGTAAGGACATGGATGATTAGCGGCAGTCTCCCCGGTAATTTAGAATTATTGATGAACACTAGCTCAAATTCTAGTGAGTACAGGAGGAAGCATAATATATTGAGAACTTGAGTGTTGCTTTCAATGAATATTAGAAAAATACTAAGTCTTCTAAGCTAGTCATTATGTTTCTTTTCATATAAATAATTTTTTATACTTAAAAGGGATTTTATATTTCTGTGCAAAAGTGAAAACATAACAATATATTTAGACTGGGCTATGTAATCCATCACTACAAATCTCCACAGAGCCTTGACATGGGAATGCTGACAAGGAGAAGTTGGTCTAGGCTTGCTGAGATGTGGGCAAAACTGAGTGCTGGAAAGGTACAACATTAAAGAGTCAGTCTCTGCTAGAAGAACACATGATCCTGGAATAAAGTGGTGGTGAACCAGCTTGCTTTGACTATTCTGATTTTTTCATTCAAGGTGTAGGTGGTGTCTTGTATCATGACTCAAGTAGTGTTATATCAAACTAGGCTGGGGGACAACTCTTGTGTTTCCTCTCATGCCTATCTTGAATGTCAGCACAAGTGATGCAGACAGGAGCCCATGCCGTTTCTGGGCTTATCTTGTCTCTGCTGGTCATATGCTGCCTAAACAACTTGATTTACAAGTTGCAAAACAATTTTTGCTTTGTCTGTCCATTATTTAGTGTCATCTTAGTTATATTGTCTTTCAACTCCTGTTTGTGATGCAGTAAGTAGCAATGCTACATCCGTTTTTCTTTTTCCTTCTTGCAGTTCACTAGCATTAACTACTGAATCTATTGTTTGATTCAGACACTGAAATATTTGGGTAAAATGAGAGCAGAAATTGCTAAGTGTGAAAGGGTCTGATAAAGGTACAAGACCAAGGAACCACTTGATGTTCCCTAAAGATGACAAATAGAGCACAAAAGAAGCACTTTTTTTCTGTCTTGCAGTTAGGTCTCATTACCACAGGATATTGTTGAGACCCAGAATTCAGAGACAATTTGAGATTAAATGCTAATTTTATATGTTTATAAAATATTATTCAAAAGCCAGAGGCTTAATACTAACATAAAATCTTATATTTCAGAGTTCATCTCTGAGTAACGAGGTTAGAATACAATCCTCATTGCCAGAAGGAGGATATTGACGACCGCAGGAGACAGAATACTGGTGTAGATGGATCACATTTCTATTTTTTCACAGAATCACAGAATCACAGAA
>NW_010184090.1:0-15034 GCF_000695765.1 Mesitornis unicolor
GGGCGCGGGGAGGACGGACCCGGCGCGGCCCCGGCAGGAGGGAAGCGGTGAAACCCAAAAGGGGTTCCCAGAGGAGGGAAGTTTCCCGTGCCCCGCCACCCCCCAGCCCGCCGGCTTTTGCGGGGGAGCCCCGGTGCTGCGCTCGCACCGCAGCCCCAAGGAGCGCCGCCTCAGGGAGCCGGGCCCCGCCAGCCCTGACCCCGCTCCCAGCTCCTTTCCCTGTCCCGCAGGCGCCGTGACAGAAGTGAAAACAGACATCTACGTGACCAGCTTTGGGCCCGTGTCCGACGTGGAGATGGTAAGGGCCCCTCTTGCCGCCCCTGCTCTCCTTTCCCGGGATTCATTACGGTGGCATCTGAGTTGACCGTCATTAAAGCAGATTACGAGGCTTAATCTTCTTGACAATCTCCAGGGCCCAGCGGAGCAGTTTGGCTGGAGCTGCATATAGCTATTTCCCCAGCAGAGTCAGCCAGGCACAGAGGCTGGGCACAGAGAGCACCGCTGGCCTCAGGGGGAGGGCAGGAGTGGAAGGTTAAAGATGCCTCTTTAACCTCCTTAAGAAGATTATGAGCACCTGTGGCACAACACACAGCTTTGCAGGAAGGCAACGACCTAATGAGCAGCTGCAGGGGAATGGTGCCATTTCTGAGACAGCTGCCCCTTGTCGTGCTGGGTGTCCCCAGATTCAGGTAATTGAGGACTTGGGTGAACTCTGTCAGTTACAGCAGCAGCTCCAGCAAAATGTGAAGCCACCAGAGTGAGGATGGCATTGCTGATCTCATTTTGGAAATTGCCTTTGATTGCTGTTTTTGCCCTTGTACACTTCCTCCAATGCTTTCTTACCTGAGCCTGCAGTCCAGTTTGTGGGCAAGGAGCTGTGGGCCCCAAGATGCAGCCAAAAGTTTTTCCACTCTCTTCATAAGTCAAAGAGAAGGCATAACCTTGCCACCTTACACATTTGCCTCTGGACAAGGTTTAGCTCAGTTTTCTAAGCAACTTCTGTAGAGAAGTACTTTCTGAAGGCTTGTGAGAGTATTGCTAAGAGTCCTTGAGAAAAATAACTTAAATTAATATTAACTTGGTACCATAATCCTACTGTGATGTGACTCACTCACATCAGCCCTTTCTTTGTGAACATCTAAAGTAAGCTGCAGAAGGGGCACTGAGCATGTTTTTTTTGTTCCTGGCAATTAAATGTTGATGATCTATTTTTGCACTTTGAAAAGATACTAAACTGGACATTTCTATTTCCTTAGACCTCAGTCACCTTGAATTAGAATATTATCTCTGAGAGAACGATAAGGTGTTTTTTTTAACTTGCCCAGATCAAATTATCTGTTCACTGATTACTATGTAACTACTCTTTAAATAATAAGAAAATGGGGTATTTTTTCATAGACTGCTTTTTTTTTTTAGTAACTACTTAACGGTAATAGGATTAAGAGTTTAAGCAATAAACTGAATGCCATGGACTTGTGTGTTAGGTTCTTTCATGGAGTCACTGCATACACAGCAACTTGGGAGCTGCCGGCCCCCCTGCATAAGTCAACCACCTCTTTATTTTCCGTAGGAATACACAATGGATGTCTTCTTTCGGCAGACGTGGACTGATGAGAGGTTGAAGTTTAGTGGGCCAACTGAAATTTTGAGGTTGAACAATTTAATGGTCAGTAAAATTTGGACACCAGACACATTTTTTAGAAATGGAAAAAAATCAATTGCTCATAATATGACAACTCCTAACAAACTTTTCAGAATTATGCAGAATGGAACTATTCTTTACACAATGAGGTGAGAGCCTGCGCTTCTGCTTTTTCTTGACCTTTATTTTTGATTCTTTTAAGCAGTGCTCCTGCATACCACTTTGTTTTCATTGTCATCTACTGTAATGTATTCTAGACTAACCATTAATGCTGATTGTCCTATGCGGTTGGTGAACTTCCCTATGGATGGACATGCTTGTCCACTGAAGTTTGGAAGCTGTAAGTCTTTCTGTATCTTTCAGTTTTTAATAACAATACATTTGGTCTATGTACATGAGAAGAGCAGAAGTGAGATCCTAGGACACTACGTAACGATGTAGCTGAAATTTTTTATTGTATTTTTTATACTACAGTCTCACTTTCTCCTCTGAGACTCAGACCATTCATGGGTTTATTCACCGAAGGGTGACTGTTGAAGCATATTTTATTGTTTATTCTTCTTACACATCTGTTAGTCAAAGTGAGTCCTTCAACAAGTCATAAAAGCTGTAGTGTATTTACTGTGTTACTTTCAGTTTTGCAAATATTTAGTCGGTCTGGTAATTAGTTTTTAAAATATTTGTTCATCTGTGGTAATTGATGTACGTGTTTTATAGCAAACTAAGAAACAAAAGCCAGGACCTATCAGGTCTCACCTCAACCATTCTCTTCTTATTGGGGTTTTTTTGCATTTTGTCATTCACAAGGATAGGAACTTGCTGGAGGAGGATGCATGTTTCTATGGGTATTTGAGCCACAAAAGGGATCATCATCATTACTTTTTCCATTGCTTATAAAGTACATAGTTAATAATAGCAGTTTTTCCCTCTGTAACTCAGATGCTTATCCAAAAAGTGAAATAATCTATACATGGAAAAAAGGACCCCTGCATTCAGTAGAAGTACCACAGGAGTCTTCCAGTCTCCTCCAGTACGACCTCATAGGACAAACTGTATCTAGTGAAACAATCAAATCTAACACAGGTAAGATGTAGCCACGTGGGAAATACTGACATCATAAAACACATCTTGAAAAGAAATTACAGGGGCTTTTTTAATATAGAACCGAATTAGTTTAATTATGTCTTGCCATTTTAAAAATGAAAATCCTTGGACAGAAGCTAATCATTGTCTCCTATAAGATAGCTTTTCAATACAGTCCCTTTAAGCATGCAATTTTTCATGCAGTTCTTAAGACTTCCCTCTGTCTCCCCTCCCTGTAAAAACAGTCCATGAAATGAGTATTATTCTGCTCTGTTTCCATAAGGTCAGTTTACCTTTTTTAATCAGCTTATATCTGTTATGCACTAGGAGGCCCATAAGTGCTTTCCTCAGAACATAATGCGTTGGGTTCAAGCCAGTAATGTTTACTCATATGTCGCCAAAATAATGCTGACATACTTGTCTCTTAACAGGTGAATATGTAATCATGACAGTTTATTTCCACTTGCAAAGGAAGATGGGCTACTTCATGATACAGATATATACTCCATGCATTATGACAGTCATTCTTTCTCAGGTGTCTTTCTGGATTAATAAGGAGTCTGTTCCAGCCAGGACCGTTTTTGGTATGCTGCATTAAGGCCTTTGAACACCTCAGCATCACTCATACCGTTCATTCATTCCTTTCATTGCTTGTTTGTTTTAGGCGAATATTCACTTCAGCTGCTCTATTTCCATCTTCAAAGGAAAATAGGCTACTATCTCATTCAGACATACATTCCATGCATCATGACCGTAGTCCTGTCTCAAGTTGTGTTTTGGATCAACAAAGAATCCGTTCCAGCAAGAACCGTGGCTGGTATTTGTGTTTCATTCTCTTATCGTTCCCTTCATTCACTGTATTGACTCCATTGCATCAAACAGCTACTGTAATCCAGTGGGGGGTTGGAAAAGGCAGCTAGTAGGTTTGAGTGAACAAAAGGAAATACTAAAATTAAACAAAATACTGCTCAGTCTGCCTAGGACAGTCAAAATTCTTTACTCAGTATTTTTGGTTAGCCAGACTTGTTTGAGATGTTTTTCTTCCCCTGAATATTTTTTCATATGCATATTCATAGGCTGAATGCCAACTTCCTTTTTAAAGAGGATTTTTTTTTTCTATTGATTTATTCTCTTGTGAAACCAACCTGAGTTAAAGTGTTAAAGGACTTCAGATGGGTAAAGTTAGGTGGGACAAATCCTGTCCGTAGCACCGTTTGGAGCTGTAATATGAAAAGTGTGTCCATATTGCATGGCAGGGCCTTTTTTTTCTTTCCAGTGGTTTGATTTAACACTCCCAAAACTGTGAATTTTGTTTCCTTAATTTTTAGTCTGTGCTTTGCTATTCAATTTGCTCTTAAATTTTAAATTTGTTAAGGGATAAAGCTTCACTGGCTGAATTGTTGTTTCTAGAAAAACAGTCATAAAAATACTAAGCCAAACTACTAAAACTTGTCAAAAGCTTCATGAATCCACGACCCATACATACATGTTTTGCAGCCCTATCTATTGTCTCTTACCCCAGTATTTCTATACAAAGAATTCCCTTTGTGAGACTTGTCCTCAGTAACAACAAGGCAGCTGTCTGCTCCCTAGGCATAAATGATGCAAGACTCATAATTCAAAATGAGTCTGTAATTGTAGTTAGCAGGCTACAGAATTTGGATAATTTGATTTCAGTCGGTTGGCATTTCCTACCTGCAACGGATGGCGTTGATAAAAGCATTGCAAAGCTTTAGGGATGCTAAGTGAGCACAACTTGCTCAGATGCCTCTGAAGTAACATCAACACTTTTGTTCTTGAAATCCCCAGTGGGAGCTGGGAGGCAGTTTGGCATCGTTAAGCACTTACTTATAAGTAGTAGTTTTCTGGCACTGGGGATTTCTTTAAGTGCTTCAAAATATTAAAAATATCAGGCAATAGATTTTAAAGGATGTTTATTGCAGTAGAGGCATGAAATAGATACAGGAGGTTTGTGCACCAAATATGATGCTACCTGATCTGGCTTTATGTTGCATCTCTGGACTATACAGCTGCATCCTCTGCATTTTGAGTGAAACATATTTGCTACCTGCTAGGCAGTGGAAGTCAGTTCTGTATGCTTGAAGTAATGTACTAATAAGTCTTTAGCTGATTCAGTGCTAATTACATGGAGACCCCAAACCCTGCAGTAACAACTCTTAGATGTCATACTGAATCTAGAGTTAGAAACAAAGTATTTTATGAAAATAGTAAAATAGACATCTTTCTCAGTATTGTGGAAAATTCATTGTGTTGACATTTTAAAAGACTGTTTGAATCCTTATTCCGTTCTTATTTCTCCCAGGCAGAGTCTGAATTTATAGTCCTTACTAATTCAAAATCCCATGGATTCGTATTACCTTCATCTGAGGAAAAAAGAGCAAATTCCTTATGACAAAAAAGACTTTCAGGCCCCAGTAAGAAAGCAGAGGTTTTAAATGGAGAAGGTTTAAAATGGAGAGGTCTCCCTTCTCCATCATATTCAAATACTTCAATTACAGATTTTCAGTTTTACTTCCGAGTTCCCAAACAGCAAGTCTGAGAGAAAACAATAATAGAAGAATAACAGTGGTGTGCCCAAACCAGTTTCTTGGAACAAATTAATGTAATAACTCTACTGACCACCAAAATGGATGCCAATCATCCTTTATGGGTAGTATTGTAATAAATACTTTGAACTTTTCGCAAAGATAAATTAATAGTCATAAGCACCCTTTGTAGACCTGCATCAGAAAAATGGGAGATGGAAATAGTTGAAGAGGCACTCTTGCATTCTTTCTAATTGTGTCATTGGAAAGAAGAGCAGATTGCTGGTACAAAATCCCTCATGTGGAGCTATGTACATAGCTCTGCATATATATGTATATATATATATATACACACGTATGTATGTATGTGTGAAGTGTTATGAAGCATGGCATTATCAGAAATTACTTAGAACAGGAAACGTGGTTGTTGGAGGCCTAATTTTAAGTATGCTCTGAATCCACATAGCAGTGGCTGTTATTTCACATTTTTTATGTGCCTTTATCTAATCTTTATTATTCCTGGCAAGAAGTTAATCTGCTATTTTGCAGAAAGATAGCAGTCAGCTTCTACCTTCCTAGCAGGTCACCCTGGGAATTTTGAATTAATATCTAGTCATTAAACTTTCTTTACAATAAGGTCTCAAATAGAGAAAGGTGTTTGGGTATTTCTGTTGTTTCATTTTAGTAATAAAAGAGAACATATTTCAGTATTTGTGTTGTGGAACAGCTTACCAAGAAGCGTTCAAAGTGGAAAGACGAGGGTAAACAATCATCAGTTACAGTTTACCAACTGTAATTTGGCATTCAGTTTGATAAAGGAGTTTCTCACAGTGCAGAGCATTTCATCAATATTCACTCCACACCGAGAGAAGTCTTATCTGTGTCTGTAATAGAATAGGAGTCCTATTCCTAAGTTTAAATTCCTGCATTTATTCAGACACAGAATATATCATTTTTATTACTAACTAGCACATGGACAGATTCTAATCACACATCATATTGAAAAGTTCATTCTGGACCTCTGAAATTGAAGTATATCTCAGCATACTTGTATTCGTATTATAAAATGAGCCTGGCAGATTTGGGAGAAGTAGAGATCCTGCGTATTCTTATACCATCTCCTCTTTGCACTTCATTAAAACATGTTAAATAATGACATTGGGACGTAGTTAACCTCAGACAGCTGGCAAGCTACATCATGTGAAAGAGCTGCAAAAAAACCGCTGAAAAGAATCAAGTCACCCTGTCGTGATGCTGCAGCATGCAATGACACTGCATCCTTTCCACCGAGCATCATCCACAGCATATTGATTCATCATCACAGCATGCCATTACAATATCTTTTTGTTTCCCACCTACCCATCCCTGACTGCAGAAAAGAGCAAAGAGGGTATTCTCCACCTTACTGTCTTTAAATACCCGTGGTTTTAACATTTTAACAGGCATAGTTACAAGTAAACATGAGTCACTGAGGCTTATATGTTAATGAATGAGCTTGCTTGCACTTTTTGCCTGTATCAGGCAGTGGTGGGAAGTAGGAATATTTCCTGCGTTATTGATGCTCTACAGTCCAAACCAGAATGAATTCTTGAGTTCACGTGAAGAACGCCGTGGGCCCCATCATAGCCTACCACTGATTTTAATGCAGAATTTGGTGGATTCAGTGAGTGTTCTGTGAGCCATGATCTGTCTGGTGCAACAGCAGGAGAAAGAGAGGATCACTGTTGGGAAATGAAAGTACGTTAGTCTAGATTTCTGCCACCAAACGTTCCACTTACTAACCCCTCAAGTAAAGCGTCTTTCATAGTTTGAGCCTGAATTTTGTTCCACCCACGTTTGTCCCAATTCTAAGATGCCGAGCCATGTAATACGCCGTTATCTTAACTTTCAGTCTGCTCATTGAGGAAGTTCATTTAGAGCTTTTGGATGCTGAAGCCAGTACATTAATTACCTAAGAACACAAAATATTTAGCTGTCTTGTTAGTTAGCTGATATGTAGGATGACAGCTAAAACCAAAGAGGAGTTGGGGTTTTATTGATCAATAGGAATTCAACAGTAGCAGGATTGAAGCAAAATTCTGATGCCCCCATTTTCTCTCTCTTATTTTCCAGGAATCACTACAGTGCTCACAATGACCACTTTAAGCATCAGCGCACGCCACTCTTTGCCCAAGGTGTCCTACGCTACCGCCATGGATTGGTTCATAGCTGTGTGCTTTGCCTTTGTCTTCTCTGCACTGATTGAGTTTGCAGCTGTCAACTACTTCACCAATCTCCAGACTCAGAGAGCGATGAGGAAGGCAGCCAGGGCAGCAGCACTGGCAGCAGCACTATCAGCAGCAACTGTACCGGCAGAGGACGAGATTGTCTCGGTAATTGCTTGCTTTTCTGATAATAAGCATCATATAGGAAGAGGCAGCTGAAGTAGTGAATGCAAAACAATATTAAAGTGATCTTAACCTGAAACATTATGTAACCAGACCGTGTCTGTTTAGCAAAGACGTTGTTCTTACTGCAGAAAATGAAAAGTCTTCGTTGATTCATGCTGCTTATTTAAATTCGAGATATGATTTACTAGAGAGATGTTTGTTTGGTAAGATATTTAAGGAAAGCCATTAGACTGTTACCCATAATACTTCTCTTGAGCGATGCTGTAGGCAGCGTGGTCAGGCAGCTGTGGTGCTCTCAGCAAGTCTGCAGAATTTGTACAATGCAGTGAACATGTGCATTGGCCAGATGATTATGGGATCACTGTAGTACACTGGTACATACCATAAGTGGGTCATCTGGAAGAAGAGGAATTAGCCTTTACATAAACTTGGCATCTGTTACTTTCATAAAAATCTGTGTGTGGAAGCTTGGGGAAACAAATGTAAAGATCAGGGATAGATTTTACTATATGTGAAAGACAGGAAGGCTTTCTAGTATCAAAAAAGATATGTCAAAATTGCTTGTAAATATTATTCCTTACATCTCAGGCTAAGTAGGCTAAGTAATGAGTGCCGTCTCACAACACATATTAATATATTTATCCCTATAACCCTCCTGTTTTCAATTTGAAATTAGTTTTACTACCACCACATTGCCCATTTTGAGAGGAATAACAGAATTTGAATGCCCTTTTGCAAAACCTTTGAGTCTGTCGTTGAATAAGGAAGTCAGTCTAGGAGCTGTTGAATATCAGGGCAACACCTTACCCACTATCTAGTCATTTATCCACATTTGCTTGAAGTTAGAACGTTTGGGTACCTCGAGCTATTAGTCATAATTGGTAAGGTCCATATAATAGCCAAACGAAAGCTCCATAGCATACAGATGTAGAAGAGCAGTTAAACCCCATAACATTGAAGTCCTGAGGTGAGCTCGGTCTCTAAAACAGCCCAATTGCACAGTCCTCATCTCGCTCATATTATCCAAGACAGCAATTTTCAGCCCCTGTAAGTCCACCACTGTTTTTCTCAGAGGACCAGGTCTCTGTGAGAACTCACCTCTGCAGTAACAGGAAGAGCAAAATCGGTGAGATTATAAAAAATGAAGAGGACTTACAGTTGGAGGAAAGATGATGTAGTCAAAATGGCTTCTAGAGAATTAACTGTTGGATTTAAAGGGTCCCATCCTAGAAAGGGGGATAAGGAGTAATTACAGGGTAACAGATTTTAATAAGCTTTTCTTTCTTTTTTTTTGGTGTGGTGAAGGTAAGGGGGAAAGAACTTCTGTCTGTTGTCACATAGGTGGGTACACTGCAGTCAGTGGTGTAATTTCAGCTGAAAGACCTGAACTAATGAATTGGAAGGTAACAGAGTAGTTGGCACCGACCAATTGCATGAGTACATGACCATTTCCTCAGGATCTTCGTCCTCTACCGAGCTTTGTCCTTCTACAGTTACTTCTACATTACTGATCTTAAGGCAGTTATATTCTAGTTAGGCACACAGCATACTCGGTTTCTTGCTTATTGTAGATTTAGAAGCTGTTTCTGGAGACCTGATCTCCCTTTTGTTACCATACACCCCTCAACTTGTTCCATTTGTTTGCCTCTGAATTCTTTCATTGCTTTTCCTCCAAATTTTTCTTTTTTTGATTGCCACAATGCCCAGTTCTTATTCATACCTTTCCTGCTCTTCCTTTTTTGCCTTTTCTCCCCATTTACTCAGCCTCTCTTCTTAGAACACTGTTTTCTAATTCACTAGAAAACAGTCTCTTAGAATCCATGTCTTATACATTAACATGGTTTTTAACTTTATTTGGTTTTATAAAATAGTTTAAAACTTTCCCTTCTGAAAGGGAAGCCCCTGTGAACCCTGGGCTTTGGTACCTTGTCTTGTCTAATCTATTTTTTAAATTTCTTTTTGCTCTTTTAGATAACATAGTGAAGCTTTTCATCCACTTGTAATGCTGATATTTTTATTTGTGATTTTTAAGTGCATGAAAGTTCTCAGAATTTTAGCTACGTGAAAGGGCAGGTATAGGGTGAAAAGCAGTGAACAGTATGTCAAAAATGCTTCCTGTCTTCTGCATTTATAGAAGTCAGACGGCATTTCTACATTGAGAAAGTTTCTGAGGATTGTGAAGTTTTGCTGAGTTTTGGTGAGTCTGTTTGTAAAATCAAAGTGAAAAAGTGAGATGTAATTACTTGAAAATTTTCACGGCTGTACAACCATGGTCAATGGGACGCTGCTACCAGCAGCGCCATTAAGAGGAACAGCATAGACTACATGATTTTAATAATCTGGTCTCTTAAATTGCTTGAAGAGTGGCTAAAGAACGTTGTGGTGGTAGTAACCTGAGGCTGTCTGAACTAATACTGTCTGTGTGACAGAGAATCCATTCTCCTGCTTTGCGTGAGAGAAGCCCAGGGAGAGAGTTTTGGTATAAATGAAAATTCAAAGGTGCTATAAAACAGCCAGTTAGAAACTTTTGCTCCAGACCTTCTTGAGTGAGGACCTAAACTCATCAAGATCAACTTATTTACAGAATATATTCAGGGGTTTAATTCCAAATTAATTATGTTTCCTGAAAAAAAAAGTAAATCAAACCCCTTTCAAACTACTATCAAAAAGCCTCCTTCCCCCTTCAGCTGAGCTAGTTTTATTTTAAAACCTTGCTTTATTCAAATGAACAAAAACTTGTAGTCACGGGGTTTTATATTGTAGCCAAAATCCTGTACACTCAGAAAAGCAAGATGGCAGAAGACCAAGTTCTGCTCTGCTGTGCTGATGAGAAGAGGAGAAACTGCTCAGGTCATTGGACTGCGCTGGTTGCAGTAAGGGAAGCAAGGTCTGAGTGTGCTGGGTTGACTGCTGACAGCCCAGCACGCCTCTTCTGGTTCCAGGAAAGCCGCTCTATTCACCTCGCTTCACTGAGAGCACAATTTGGCTTGCTCTCTTTGTCAGCTGCAGGCCATCCCTGTGTGAAATACAAAAACTATGGGTGTTCCACTCCAAAATACGGTGGCGACAAGCTGAGTCGTCATCTGGACCCTGACACAAACCTGGTTTTATTCATATGGTGACCAAGCTTGTTCTAGCATGTCAAAACCAAATGTTCTGTATACACACATATATATGTGTGTATATATATAAAGCATTACAACATTTGGCTCTTTAATCCATTTCAAATGTGCATTTTTCTATATCAGTCATATAGTTTCATCCTTATGGCTTCTTTATCCAGGAATGTCCCAATACTGGAAGTTGAAGGGGAAGGGGAATTTGTGATACTGTCTGGAGTAATGCTCTGAGAGGTGGTCAGGGAGCACGAACCATAGACCAAAAATCATCCTTTTTGTGTGAGAAATTACACGTGAAAGGCAAAAGATTGTTATAGGGTAGTAGCTCGTTTACAGTTCTGTTCTAAAAGATAATAAACAGCAATAAATATTGAAGTATTATTTCACAATAAACAGCACAGGGCAGGGAAATGCTGCTGGGAGAGCTTCCTTCTCCCTACAGATAGCCTTGTCCCTGTGTTTCAGAATAACAGGGCTTGGGCAGAAAAGGATTCTCAATCTCTTTAACAGTCCTGCCCAACTGCAGAGCAGCCGTATGTCACTTCGGTGTAAAGGATTTAGTTTCCCATAATTACGTCAGGATATATGGAGTATGTTTAATGAGTATCCTGGTGTAGCTGAGAGGAGAGCATATCTATTTGGATCATCAACCACCCTTCATGAGGTCTTCCTAGGCACAGCTATAGGCCTTGAAGTCTTGAGTGAGAACACGGCCCTTTCAATCGAATTAGGGAGACCTTCCTGCTCCTCCACAATTGCAGATTATCATGCAGGCTATTAAAAACAAACAAGAACTTTCAGTTATATTGACTTTATGTCATTCCCAGCAAGGCAAGTAGATGCTGATTATGTGGTTCTGCTCGAGTTAAGTATTTGTCTGATTGACAAAGCCAATGCAGGGCAGTAAGGAAGGTTTAGAAGTAGCTGATGCCATACAGCAAAATAGGAAAATTCAAGATGAATTGGGTTTAGACATTTCCTTGTTCAACATGGAAGTCTAATCCCAGTACCTTTTTTGCAGGAAGCAGTGAGAACAAAATAAAAAGTATACAAAAAAATAACCCAAACCTCTCTAGTGCTGTTTGTGTCTCATTTATAGGAAGAGTTTCTGCAGAAACTTATTTTTCTGCAGAAATTTAGCAAAGTAAATATAGAGATATACTGACGCTGGTAAGTTTAAGAGCCGAATGTGACTTTGAACATTTAAATCTGTTGAAGATAAATATTTTGACAGAGGCTCTGTGCTAATTATATGATTTTTTCTGATACGCTAACATAAAAATGTTAGGAAGAGATCGCACCACAGTGAATTCGCATTGAGGAGAAAATGATTGGTGTTCCCATCTCTGCTCTCCTTAGTGCTTACCTGTGTTATATGATGGCAATTTTAGTACAGTGGGCATGGTATATTTTTCAGAGTTATGCTCTCTGCCTCTAATGGCTTTTTAGATTTTCCCATGCAAAGTAAAACAGCTTTGAAGTAACGAGGTAACAGCCTCCCCCATAGCCACCTTCACCTGGCTGTACTTTGAGAGAGGTGAATGTCAGTCCCTGGAGGTTAAAAAAAGGAGTTGAACATGGCTTTCCCATGCTCCAAGTGAGTAATTTAACCCAAGTTATTTAACCCTCTTTTGAAGAAAACAAATTGGCATGTCATTTCTCATGATGTTTCTAGGAAAGGAAACTTAGAATTCCTAAAGACGTGCCTAAAACTAGGACTGTTAATGATCTCTAAACTATATTCAGCTTTTAATTATGCAAAGCACTGTTTGTAAATGTTTGCAATACACGTTTTTTAATCAGATCCCACAGATGGCAAGGAAGTGTCTAAGTTATAGGTTGTAATGGATCTCTGGCATGAGATGGATTTATTTTTTTTAATTGGGGTTTTTTGTGTGTTTTGTGATGTCAGCAGAGTTCCACAGCCTCACTCCAATAAATTATAAAGAAAAGGAGGAATAACACATTTTTTTGTCTAACCTTTTAGAGTCTATTCTCACAAACCTCTTTTTACAAGAAAAAGAGATATAAATGAGTTAAAGAGAGATAAAGTAAGGACATACAGATATTCATTTGTCTAAAGTTAGCCAGTATCAGTGCATACATAAGATCCTCACGTTAGTGCTAGGTCACAAACTAAACTGATAGTGAGAATGAGTGTTTGCAGTGCAAAGGAACAGAGAACAGCGGAGGATTTTACAAATATGAATTACAGAAATCTCGTGAGGAGAAGAAATGCAAGAACAAAGCACATTCCTAAATGACAGTTAGCAGCCATATGAAAATCAGAAAAGCAGACAAAGAATCCTGTTTACTCCAAGGTTATGTGTGCTGTATTTTTTAAAATCAATTTGCTGAGAGCTTCCTGAGATACTCTGAGCATGAGCAAACTGTAGTGATATTGATGGGGGCTATGAGAGCAGCATCTTCATGGATGAGACTTTGTGAGCTTTCCAGGGGATCAGATAGCTGAGCTGCAAAAGCTTAAGAGAAGCCAGACCGTACCTTACTCACCCCTATACATCCCAGTCTTTGTCTAGTCCAGTGTTACGGTGTCTCCCATTAAACAGGGATCTTGCGTTCTGTTCTGTGTCACTGGGTAGCCATCGTAGTGACAAGTTTAATTGCCTGATGGGAATACTCATGTGTAAAAGTACTCCTCTGAAGCAGGACTCAGTAACTTAAAATTCATTATTTCATAATGACACCGAGCTCCTTGATGTTGCTCTTGCTACTTGTGAAACAGTCCTCATTATTTGAGTGACTGGCTGTGTGTACTATGCGAAATAGGCTGTCCGTTCCCTGTTTCTCTCCGTGTTTTGCTGAAGTTTGACGATGTCATTCTAGGTAAAATCTTTGTCAAAAGGAAAAATTAAATCTAAATATAGTAGGCAAATTACTGTAGCTGCTGTTCAGAACTCAACTGCAAAAAGGAACTCTATTGCTTCCTCTGGCTGCCTCTTCCTCTTGGTTTAGCAGTAAATTCCAATGACAAATATGAGTTGTGGTTCAGGGGCAGCAGTTCTGGTCTGCAGTCAGCTACCACATTGAGATGTATTTTCATTGCACAACTGAGATAAATTTGGACTTGGAATTCCATATACTGGGTAACCATAGACAAGAAAATAGTCTTGACCCTGACTTTGCTGGATAGGCACACAAGGGTGTTAAAGACAGTGTAAAGAATTACTCAGGGACTTTCTTAATGTTTTATATCAACTCTAAATCATCTCCTCAGCAGGTGAAGGACATGACAAAAATCTATGGCTTTACTCAGACAGTAAAATGTACTGGTCCTTCTTGAATATTGGAATAGGCTATTTTAGGTAATGAGAAGTTACCAGTACCACTGCACTGATAGAAGTGAACCTAAACTGGCCCCAAAGTGCCTGTGTAATCAAGTCAGTTAGGGTGCTCCCCAAGTTCTGAGGGTGCACACTGACTCCAGCTTGAGAAATCACATTGAGATAACCTTCCTTCTATAGCAATCCTCATTTGATAGGAATGAGATTTCATAAATATTATAAATAAAATAATGACCAGAGTTACAGGTTTTCAAGTGCCCATTCAGATGATCGCAATGATTTTACTACCTCCTAAATACGTTCAGTACTAAACTTCATCCATGGACCATATGCTACATCTCTTCTGCCTACTATTCACTTCAGTACAGTAACTCCCAGCTCATGCTTGAATGATCCAGAGCAGAATTTGACCCACCTTACACCAGAATATTGCAGGTGAAAAGGGCTAAGATTCACCTTAGCACTTACATTTTGAGGAACTGCTGATTCCCCACAAAAGATCAAGCTATCTTGCAGTAAAGTGAAAACCAACAACTTTTACAATTCAGTTCAAAGCAGAGCATGCAAGCAAAAGGGAATAACAACTTGAATGGAAGCATTAGCCCAGGCTCTGTCAGGCAGTCTGTTTATAGAGTGGGATTATTATGATGATTAGCGCAAGTGGACATGGATAACCCTCTTTCTGTTTCCGAGACACATCTGTACATCAGCCTCCATTTAAATCTGTCTGTTGCTTGCTGTGTTACTGGAAAATACAAAAACAAACATCTGCCTTCCAGATAGGCACAGCCCCAGAATATGAATGCTGTTTACTACCCGTTCAAAACATGGTACTAATTATTTCATGTGTAGGTGGCGAAGTGGAAGGGGAAGATGGCAAGTTGGAAGTGTTGAAGGGTTGTGGGAGAAGAAAAAGGGTTAAGTAAAAGAAATACATACAGGAAAAGCA